>NW_018393956.1:26687-58946 GCF_900095145.1 Mus pahari | reverse complement strand
ATGGTTATGAGCCACCATGTGGTTGCTGGGATTTGAACTCCAGACCTTCGGAAGAGCAGTCGGGTGCTCTTACCCACTGAGCCATCTCACCAGCCCCTAAAAATTAAATTTTTTAAGAGTTGAAATTGTTTTAACTTTTTCCTTTGGAAAATTATAAAATTAATTAGAATATAAAATTTGTAATATAAAGAATGAAACTAAAAACAAAAATACAAAAGTTATTTCTTCATAAAGTTCCTCAAAGTAAGTCCCTCTGATTAATTTGACAAAAGAGGATATAGCCAGGTGTGATGTTGCATGCTTTTAATCCCAGTACTCAGGAGGCAGAAACTGGAGGATTACAAATTCTAGACAAGCCAGGGCTACACAGAAACGTCTAATTCAGCCTGGATTATGTCTTCAAAGCAAGGAGAAAGAGAAAGAACTTTAGGAGAAGGAGTTGGAAGAAGAATTAAGACTTACTATGTATCATGGATTCAAGTTTAACTTTTTTTTAAATTTATCAATGTTTAATATTACCTCGAGTAAATGGCCACAAATAGTATTGTTTATCCGGCAGAGATAAACAAGTAAAGATATATAAGAATGAATAAATAAATACACATGATATGAGTCTTATTTCTTCTTTCTAAAAGTACATAAGTTCCTAGGATAGTTAATATTGATGATCAACTTGGCAGTATCTAGAATCCAAGTCCCTGGGCATGTCTGTGATAGTTTTTTTTTGTTGTTGTTTGTCTGTTTTTGTTGTTCTTTTTTTTTTTTTTTAAGAGAAATGAGACAAAAACTTTTATTATTTTTAAAAATACACTCATGGTCTGTGTGCTTTTGTTCCTTTTAGTGCCACTAAGAATTTTTTTTTAACATTTTTTTATTAGACATCTTCTTCATTTACAATTCAAATGCTATCCCAAAAGTCCCTTATACCCTCCCCGCCCCCGCTCTCCAACCCATCCACTCCTGCTTGCTGACTCTGGTATTCCCCTGTATTGGGGCATATAATCTTTGCAAGACCAAGGGCCTCTCCTCCCAATGATGGCCGACTAGGCCATCTTCTGCTACATATGCAGCTAGAGACATGAGCTCAGGGAACACTGGTTAGTTCATATTGCTGTTTCTCCTATAGGGTTACAGACCCCTTCAGCTCCTTGGGTACTTTCTATAGCTCCTCCTTTGGGGTCCATGTGTCCCATCCAATAGATGATTCTGAGCCTCCACTTCTGTATTTGCCAGGCACTGGCATAGCCTCACTAGAACCAGCTATATCAGTGTCCTGTCGGCAAAATCTTGCTGGCATATGCAATTGTGTCTGCATTCGGCAGTTGATTATGGTATGTATTCCCGAATGGGGCAGTTTCAACAAATGGTGCTGGCTTAACTGGCAGTTATCATATAGAAGAATGCAAATTGATACATTCTTATCTCCTTGTACTAAGCTCAAGTCTAAGTGGATCAAGGAACTTCATATAAAACCAGAGACACTAAAATTTATACAGGAGAAAGTGGGGAAAAGCCTCGAAGATATGGGCACAGGGGAAAAATTCTTGAACAGAACACCAATGGCTTGTGCTGTAAGATCAAGAATCGACAAATGGGACCTCATAAAATTGCAAAGCTTCTGTAAGGCAAAAGACATTGTCAATAGGACAAAAAAGGGGTCTGGAGAGGTGGCTCAGTGGTTAAGAGCACCAACTGCTCTTCCAAAGGTCCTGAGTTCAAATCCCAGCAACCACATGGTGGCTCACAATCATCTGTAATGAGATCTGACACCCTCTTCTGGTGCATCTGAAGACAGCTACAGTGTACTTAGATATAATAATAATAAATAAAAATCTTAAAAAAAAATAAGACAAAAAGGCCACCAACTGATTGGGAAAGGATTTTTACCAATCCTAAAACCAATAGGGGACTAATATCCAATATATACAAAGAACTCAAGAAGCTGGACTCCAGAATATCAAATATCCCCATTAAAAATGGGGTACAGAGCTAAATAAAGAATTCTCAACTGAGGAATACCGAATGGCTGAGAAACACCTGAAAAAATGCTCAACATCCTTAATCATCAGGGAAATGCAAATCAAAACGACCCTGAGATTCCACCTCACACCAGTCAGAATGGCTAAGATCAAAAATTCAGGTGACATCAGATGCTACCAGAGGATCCAGAAATACCTCTCCTTGGCATATATCCAGAAGATGTTCCAACTGGTAATAAGAACACATGCTCCACTAAGCTGGAAAGAACCCAGATGTCCCTCAACAGAGGAATGGATACAGTAAATGTGGTACATTTACACAATGGAGTACTTCTCAGCAATTAAAAACAATGAATTCATGAAATTCTTAGGCAAATTGATGGATCTGGAACATATTATCCTGAGTGAGGTAACCCAATCACAAAAGAACTCACATGATATGCAGTCACTGATAAGTGGATATTAGCCGAGAAACTTAGAATACTTAAGATACAATTTGCAAAACACATGAAACTCAAGAAGGAATATCCACACCAAAGTGTGGATACTTCGTCCCTCCTTAGAATGGGGAACAAAATAAGACAGTTTAACTTTTTAATCCTTGAAGAATTGATGATTTCAATTCTAATCTATGATAAAAGGGAAGATCTTCAACTTATTGTAATAAAAATGTTTATTACAAAAAACAGACAGACATAGAATAAAGGAAGGAAACTGCTAAAATCTCCCATTTTATTTTGTGTCTTAAATGACTCCAAACATCTTATGTGCTGAAGCCTTGACTCCCAGTGCTGTAGCATTGAGAAGTAGGGCATTTGGAGATGATTGGATAATAAGGATTCTGGTACTACTTCTTTCTGCTAGGCCCTACTTGATAAATGTTTTTGACACCTCCTAGTAATGCCACAGTCTGGAGAAAAAGCTTCCAACAGATGGTTCTCTGAGAAACAGTTAAGGTATAAAATATAGCAAATAATTTTATAGTATCATGTTTATATTGAAGTCTAATCTATTCTCAACTGATTTTGTGTGTGAATATCTAGTTTTACCATTTATTAAAGATATTATTTTGTCAGTAGAATTGACATGAAGGAGCCTCAGCCTTCAGAGGTGAACACAAGTGATGAAATAAAATGGGAGTTAAATACCTATACCTGTATTTCAACCATTTGGAATTCCAAGCCTGCTCCACTTATTCCCCTTGGTAACATTTGTGCTACATAATTTCTTTTAAATTTTGATATATCTATGTAAAAACATATAAATTTATATTAAAGAAGTAAATAGAGTGAGAAATTTCTCTTTAATCAGCTCATACATATTTCACTCATATTTGGTGCAAAGATACTCAACTTTTTAAATAAAAACATGAAAATTCACATTTAGGACATGTTTTTCCATCACAGAGTCTTCCATTATTTTCCCCTATGTTTATTAATCACCTGGTACGTTCAGGTACTGTGCTGAACGGTAGAATCACAATATAAACGAGGAACTTGACTCTGTTTTCAAGGAGCACTAAGTATTGCTAGATATATCACCAAAGAATGGCATTGAAATAGCTAAATTAAGCTGGGATACTATAAAAGGCATGTTGGTTAATTTCATAAAATTGTTGATTATGAGATTAAAAGATAAGTTAAATTGAATCATTGGTTGAGGGTTGGCAGAATATTACTGGAGCAAAACTGTAAGCATGATTATGTATGAATTTTTTGAACTAAGCCTCATATGGTTCAGATAATTATAGGCAGCAGAAAGGGTTTGTCACAAGTATTACAAAAATAAACTTGTTTTCCATGTTAAAATTGCATAAATCCCTTGTTTCAAATCTTCCATAACACCTGTGTTTTGAAATCTAGCACGCGATTGGAACAAAACCGCCTGATCTATTTGGCCTATCATACAGGTTATGCTATCTGAGATATGCCTGGGAATGAGCATGGTGTGCGTGGGAGGACTGAGGTCTTGGGCACTCAGCAGGCTATGCAACTAAGACTGGGTCTGAAGATTTGGAATGGTATGAGCAGGCAAGGTTCCATGGATTCATGAGGCTGGGCCAGAACACAGGATATGTGTCCTGGGTTAGGTCTGGAGATCAGTCATGATAAACGTTGGCTAGGGTTAGGCAGACTGCCCAAACTAGTCTGATACCCAGGATATATACCTAGAGCTAAGCCTTGTGGTTGGATATGGCACTTTGGCATGCTAGGGTCAGGCAGACTCCCCAGACTGCACACAAGATGTGCCAACCAGGTTATGCCTGGGAATTGAGTGGGGCACAGACAGTCTAGAGTACAGGGAACTCACCAGACTGAACTAGTTCATATGATATGTGACCCAGGCTATGTCTGGAGGTCGAATATGGCCTCATTGAAGTTTTTTTAATGTTGTTTTTAGTTTTCAGTTCTAAAGCTTCCATTTGTTTTTTTATCTGTATATTGTATTTTGTTTTTGTCGATAGTTTCTATCTTAACCTTTATTCATGAGTATTTATTGTTGCTCAGTAAATACTTTTTTGAGTCAGTGCAGAAGATCCTTCTTATAATTCCAGCAGTCAGGAGGCTAAGAACTATATAGTGAGTTTCAGACTAGGCCGTGTTATAGTAAGACCCTATCTGAAAAGGCCCCAAAATTTTACTGACAGTTACTTTCTTCTCTTTGTCATACCTTTCATGATATATGTCATTTTATGATCAGCCTATATTGAATGTCTATTTCTGTGCGAATTAAGATTTGTGTGTGTGTTTCTTTTTGTGCTAAAATAAGTTTGGAATGTGTTATGTACATTTTGACTATTACTTTTTGATACTCTTATCTTTAGATAAATGTTATGGAGAATGTTTAGTAATCAGAGATTTTGTTGTGCTTGGGGTTGGACCCACCCATACACAAGTAGCAGAAGTTATCACTGATCTGAATTCATGAACAGTTAGCTTCTCTAGTATTGTCCAGATTCCTAGGTACATACTGCCCAGTTCTATGATTGAGTCACACCAATTGTCACAATGTTGATAAAATAGAAAATTTAAAGAAAAACAGCTTTTTGGTGTCTTTGCTTTCATAGAGCCATAGCTCTCTTTTCTTTGAAAAGTTTATTTTCAAAACTTTTCTTTTTCAGATATTTGACATTTGGAAAATAATGTTTAAATATTATCTATGCCTTACTTCATTCAACAATATTGGTCAAAGTTTTATCATTTCAAAATTATTTATTTAATTGACAAATAATAATTGCACATTTTATGTAGCACAATGTATGTTTAATGTATGCATACATATATTATTGAAATGGTAAATCAAGTTAATTTACCCTTCTTTACCTCACCACAGTTTTTTCTTGTACTGAGAATTGAACCTAGGGCCTCATGTTGACTGGGCAAATGCTCTATCACTGCTATATCCCTAGCCATATTACTCTTTTTGAGGTGAAAATGCTTAAAATTAATTCTTTTGGCTAGTTAAGAAAAGGAAGTAATTGCTGTGCTCTTGCTGACAGATTATAGAACATCCATGTCATATACCATAGTGGTTAAGAGTTCAAACTATGGTTTCAAACTGTGTGAGTTTGAAAAAAGGACAAAGCTTTCTAATGTTTGTATATGACCTTGATAAGATATAGCTCCTTTCTATACTTCAGTTTTCTTACCTGTAAAACAATGATTAAAATGCCACTGTCTTTGTTAGGGTTTTACTGCTGTGAACAGACACCATGACCAAGGCAAGTCTTATAAAAAAAAAAAACATTTAATTGGGGCTGGCTTACAGGTTCAGAGGTTCAGTCCCTTATCATCAAGGTGGGAGCATGGCAGCATCCAGGCAGGCATGATGCAGGCAGAGCTGAGAGTTCTACATCTTCATCCAAAGGCTGCTAGTGGAAAACTGGCTTCCAGGCAACTAGGATGAGGGTCTTAAGCCCACACCCGCAATGACACACCTACTCCAATCAGGTCACACCTATTCCAACAAGGCTACACCTCCAAATGGTGCCACTCCCTGGTCCAAGAATATACAAATCATGACAACCACCTATCTTATATAATTGTTAAAATGATTTAAAATAAGGTCGCAAAAATAAACTACTGCATTTAAATAAGCAAGGCATGTAAGATTTTCAGAATGGTGCATAGCACATAAATAAATGCTAAAAAATACTAGCTAGTAGTACAATGGATGGTGGTAATGATAATGACGACAGATATTTTGTGGCATACTCATTTCACCTATGGTATGAGACATAAACAATTTATCATTTAATTAATTTAATAATTTATCATTTAACAATTAAATTTAACATTTAATCACTTTAGTCCTCAGGGAAAATTATATAAATACGAAATAATAAGCAAAGGAGATTAAGAATCCTCGAACAATAATAATGATGCTCTAGGAATATTATGAACACTCTGGATGTAGTTCTTTCTTGAAAGAATTTTTAGAAGCCTAATTGTCTCTATTTACTATTGTCAAGTTGTTATTTACATATGATCCACCTAGAAGTCTTGTTAAATGCAATTGATCTGGGATGGAAATTGATACACTAAATTTTTTCCAAGCCCTTGGCTAATGTTGATGCTTATGTCCCATGGGTCACAGTTTGAATAACAAGGCATAATGATAAATGCCTTGTCATAATTAGAGATTATCAGCACTAGTAATAAAAATTATTAATTAATTTTGGCTGGGAATACACACACACATACACACAATCTTCAATATGAAGAAATTGTAAGTAGTAGAATTAGAAATCATGAAGTAAGAGTACTTTGAAAAGGATCAAAGAAATGATACTGCTGCCTTCTTATTTAAGACCATCTGGACAATCTCCAGCACTCTGGAGTATATCAAAGATCAAAGGTCATTATATCTCATGCTATATTACCTAGGAATGGACAAAAAACTAAGGAAAGTATTGAGACTTCTTACTGCTATTGGCAAGAATTAATTCTTCTGGGGCTGGTGAGATGGCTCAGTGGGTAAGAGCACCTGACTGTTCTTCCAAAGGTCTGAAGTTCAAATCCCAGCAACCACATGGTGGCTCATAACCATCCGTAACAAGATCTGGTGCCCTCTTCTGGAGTGCCTGAAGACAGCTACAGTGTATAAAATAAATAAATAAATCTTTAAAAAAAAGAATTCTTCTTAATTTAATTCTAATTAGGTTAATGTTGTAAACTTTGCATCATGTTCTGCTGTACTACTTTGCTTTTTATCTTCTGTGATACAAACCATATCATTTTTATTTTTTCATTGTAATGTGTATCTAAATATGAACTTTGAGTGAACTTAAAGAAGTTTTATTTGTTGGAGGTGGTGTGGCTGAATACTTTATTTCTATAATTATATTTGTTGTCATATTATTCATATGATGTCAAAAGAAGAATCATAGCTTCTTATTTCTTAGCTAATTGCATATTTTGTTTGTTTTCCAAGTATACTTGAACTATGTCGGCCACTTGCAAGGAAAGGTCATTATCCTAACTGTAAAAGACTCAGTATGAATCTGTTTTCAATACTAAATATGCAGCAGACTATTTTTTGTATTTTGTAATCATGTCTCACATAACAGTGGAGATTTATTTTGAAAAATGTATCATTAGACAGTTTTGACATGCAAATTTAATAGTGTGCTTACACAAAATGAGGAAACTACGTTAACATCTCTGCAATAATCTTGTGGGGTCACTGTTGTTCATACAGTTAATCACTGGATGAGATGTCATTCTACAGTATAATCTATATTTCATGTTAAATATTAGTAAAAGGTGTATAGAAATTGGAATGTTTCTTCAAGGTAAAATCTCCAGGCACTTATAGAATGACTTCACAGCAATTGCCTATGGTAGGGAAGAAGAAATACTGCAAGATACCAAAAATGATAAATATGATTTAAACTTTTATAATTTACTGACAGGAAAGGATGATTGATCAGGCAAAACAATCCCAAAAGTATTGTGGAAGATGCTAGTTTAGGTACCATTAACTTTAAAAGACCAGGATAACAGAACTTGAAGCCAGAAGTATAGTTTGCAGAATGAAAACTATAGACAACATGTAAAAAGTCTAATTATATCACAGAAAGGTGGGCAAGAATTAGAGTTGACAAGAACCATTATACGAAGCAGGTCCAGCATTGGCCAGAGTACAGCAAGAGAACCCCATCCTTAAATATAGATAGCTTCAGATTCAGCTGAACTAAAGGAAATTACATATGTGTGTGAGTGTGTGTATAATATTTATGCCTAGGTTCTCCTAAAATGACTAGATTTGTAGTCTAGTCACCTAAGGTAGTATTTCAGAGTGTACTACCCTGTTGCATCACTTCTTTCATATTTTACATATTGTGGGCATATTTTATTTTATTTTATTTTATTTATCATTCATTCATTCATTCATTCATTTTTGTTTTTTCAAGACAGAATTTCTCTGAGTAGCTTTGGCTGTCCTGGAACTTACTCTGTAGACCAGGCTGGTCTTGAATTCCCAAGGCCACCCTGGTCTACAGAGCAAGTTCCTCCTAAGTGCTGGGATTAAAGGCATGTACCACCTGGCTGGGCATTTTTAAAAATAAAAATAAATATATTTGCTTTTGTGTATGAGCATTTTACTTGCATGTATGAACGTGCACCACATGTGTGTCTAGTGCCTGTGGAGGTCAAAAGAGGGCATCAGAATCCCTGAAACTGAAGTTTTAGATGGTTGTGAACTGTCGTGTAGGCACAGAGAGCCAAATTCCAGACCATTTTCAAGAGCAGGGAGCACCCTTAACAGTTGAGCCCCACTTCAGTTTCTACTGTGGGTGTTTTTAAGACTTAAGAGCAAAAAACCACTATCAATCTTTATCTTATTGAACTAAAACCCCATCTTTAGCCTGTCAAAACCCTAGTATTTCTAATTATTTTAATTTTAATATATCATCACTTTCAATGTATATATTATCCATATTATTAGTGAACTTGAACTTTACAACATTGTTATCAATGAAGATGAAGACAAGTGGTAGGCCTGTAATCCTAGCACTTGGGAACCCCAGGCAGGAAAACCAAGAATTTGAGATCAGTCTGGTTTACAGAGAGAGAACTTATCTCACGTCTCTGACCAAAACAAACAAACAAACAACAACAACAACAACAACAACAAAGAGAGATCTTTGTAGTCTCTTTATATTTGTTTTTCCTTATATTACCTTATTTTATCTTCTGGAGATGTTTTAAAACTTGAGCACAGTAAGCCACTGGAAAAGTGACAGAGGAAATAGAAATGTCCGAGACCTTGAATGCCTTTGATCTGTTGTGCCTGTCTTGTACTTAACTTAGTACTTAGATCCATAAATTTTATACAACCTTTACATTTATCCATAAAAGTAGTCCTATAATCATACTTAAATATATATGCATATCAATATATAGATTTCCATTCTCTATTTTTTAGCCTAGAGTATTTTCAGCTTAGATATGGCAGCTTTGTTATTGTGAAGAATTTTTTATACACCTTACTTTGTGATTAATTCATTATTGCTTATGAGAATGATTCATTAAATTTACCCCCCCTTACACTCTTTCATAAGCAGAACCTTTACAAATTTATTGTTTTTCCATGTGTTGGCATTTCCTTCCATTGGCATTAATTAAATGCAATATTTACACAAGAGCAACCTGTCCTCTTGGTACTATGGCATTAGAAAAGCAACTAAAACAAACTTTTCGCTCTTTTGTTTTTTATTGGATATTTTCTTTATTTATATTTTAAGTATTACCCCCTTTCCAGGTTTCCCTCCCTTCCAGAAACACCCTATCACATCTTCCTCCCCCTGCTTCTATGAGGGTGTTCCTCCACCCACCCACCCACCCAATCCCACCTCCCTATCCTAGATTGTCCTACCTTGGGGCATCTATAGATCCTTCATAGGACCAAGGACCTCTCTTCCCATTGATGCATGACAAGGCATCCTCTGCTACATAAGCAGCTGGAGCCATGTGTACACCTTTGTTGATGGCTTAGTTCCTGGGATTTCTGGGGGATCTGGTTGGTTGATATTATTTTTCTTCCTATGGGGTTGCAAACCCCTTCAACTCCTTCAGTCCCTTCTCTAACTTAGGGACCCTGCACTCAGTCCAATGGTTGGCTGCTAACATCCACCTCTGTATTTGTAAGGCTCTGGCAGGGTCTCTCAGGAGACAGCCGTATCAGGCTCCTTTCAGGATGCATTTCTTGGCATCCATAATAGTGGCTAGGTTTGGTAACTGTATATAGGATGAATCCCTAGGTGGGACAGTCTCTGGGTGGCCTTTCTTTCAGTCTTTGCTTTATACTTTAAGTCCGTATTTGCTCCTGTGAGTATTTTGTTCTCTTCCTAAGAAGAACCAAAGCACCCACACTTTGGTCTTCCTTCTTATTGGCTTCATGTGGTCTGTGAATTGTATCCTGGTTATTTGGAGCTTTTGGGCTAATATCCACTTATCAGTGAGTGTATACCATGTGTTTTCTTTTGCGATTGGGTTACCTCACTCAGGATGATAAAGGACACTGCCAATAGGACAAAAAGGCAACCAACAGATTGGGAAAAGATCTTTAACAATCCTACATCTGATAGAGAGGGCTAATACCCAATATATACAAAGCACTCAAGAAGTTAGACTCCAAAGAAACAAATAACCCTATTAAAAATAGGGTACAGTGCTAAAGAAAGAATTTTCAACTGAGGAATATTGAATGGCCGAGAAGCAACTAAAGAAATGTTCAACATCCTTAGTTATCAGGGAAATGCAAATCAAAACAACCCTGAGATTCCACCTCACACTAGTCAGAAAGGCTAAAATCAAAAACTCAGGTGACAGCAGATGCTGGCGAGGATGTGGAAAAAAGGAACATTCCTCCATTGCTGGTGAGATTGCAAGCTGGTACAACCACTCTGGAAATCAGTTAGGCAGTTCCTCAGAAAATTAGACATAGTGAGGACCCAGGTATATCACCCCTGGGCATATACCCAGAAGATGCTCCAACATGTAATAAGGACACATGCTCCACTATGTTCATAGCAGTCTTATTTATAATAGCCAGAAGCTGGAAAGAACTCAGATATCCCTGAATAGAGGAATGGATACAGAAACTGTGATACATTTACACAGTGGAGTACTACTCGGTATTAAAAACTGATGAATACATGAAATTCTTAGACAAATGGATAGAGCTAGAGAATATCATTGTTTTCTTTTTTACTAATAGGTTCCAACTTATAGGATCTTATCCCTTCATGGCATCTTTTTTTTTTTTTCTTTTTCAAGACAGGGTTTCTCTGTGTAGCCCTAGCTGTCCTGGAACTCACTCTGTAGACCAGGCTGGCCTCTAACTCAGAAATCCACCTGCCTCTGCCTCCCAAGTGCTGGGATTTAAGGCGTGTGCCACCACGCCTGGCCCTTCATGGCATCTTGATCCATTATTTCTACTAAGTGTGGCTAAAAGACCAGCAGTGGTCCCATTCAACCCCCAAGATATCAGATATATTTGAATTGTTGTTATTTAGAGCTTGGATAGAAATGAAAAGTCATTGGAGGCAGGACCCAGTGTTTTAAGGTTTTTTTTTTTAAAAAGAAAATAGATATTTCTGTGTAGTATTTCATTTAGAAGACAAAACCAAATTTATAATTTTCATCATTATAAGAAGACAGAAACACAGAAATGTGCATACCTAGTTCAGACTTTTACAAGCTTGTGCTATTAAACTTTCATCTTGAATTCTTCTATTTTCCATGCTTTTTTTATTTACCTATTCATTTATTCATTCATCAGTTCTGTGATTAGTAATGGAGATAATTTAGACTGGACATTTCAGGGATAACTTTCCAGAGATCTGCTATGAGATGAATGATATAATTTAGAAAACAGATAGCCAGGCAACTGAGTTGAGACTTCCACAGAACTCAGAAGGGGGATAATTAATTCAAATATGCAAGGTTACAGGACAGTGAGTAGTGAATAATGAAGATAATTGCAACTAATGAACGTTTAAAGGATAGAAACTCAGTATCACAGGCAGTGCACACTGGCTCAGAGTACTGTTTTCTAGAAAACAAAGATTTTCTTCAACCTTTAGCTCTCATTTTTAGTATCTGCCTAGCAAAACTCCAGGTATTAGATAACAAAAAAATAGGGTTTTGTATTAAAATATTCAAATTTATTTTTATAAGCAAGGAAATATATAAAAACGACAAAAGGGTTTACTGTGTTATTTTATTTGGATGTAGTCCAAGTAGAGGCAACAAAGCAGAAAGATTCAGATTCAGGTGGAAAATTGTGACCTTTGAACAGGCTGAACTAAAGTGAATCATCCTCATCTTCCAAATTCAATAAAGGCAGACCCTGGCATTTGATAATCTTGAAACTACTCAATTCAATATTTTGGAGATTATATATTCTCTTTTGATTCAGTAGTTATCCTGAGCTGGGCAGTGGTGGCACATGCCTTTAATCCCAGCACTTGGGAGGCAGAGACAGGCAGATTTCTGAGTTAGAGGCCATCCTGAGTTTCAGGACAGCCAAACGCTGTCTCGGAAAGCCAAAAAATAAAAAAATAATAAAAAAAAAGATATATATGTTATATATATAATATATATATTACATATATACATATATGTAATATATATGTAGTGTATATATATGTAATGTGTATATATAATGTATATATATAGTGTATATATATGTGTGTATAATGTAGTATATATATATACATATATATGTAATGTGTATATATGTAGTGTATATATATATATATGTGTGTGTAATGTGTTTTAGTATAAATTAAATTATACAAACTTGTTGTAAATTTTATTTAGTTAATTTAATATCTACCATCAAAATACTATGAAAAATGAAAGGTAATATCTTATTTCCTCCTTCCAAGTAAAACAAAGATCTTAAAACACCAACTCCAGGCCATCCTTCTGACATATATTTTAGTGCTTCATGGTATGGCCTGATGCCTACTTGTTTAGCCTCTGCAAATTAATATTATAAATATTAATGTTTGTCTATTTATTTATTTATTTATTTTGCAGTTATGAGTATTGGGTGATTTTTTCTTTTTTTAAAATTGTTTTATTAGATATTTTCTTTATTTACATTTCAAATGCTATCCTGAAAGTTCCCTATACCCTCCCCCCAAAATGTTAATATTTATAACAGAAATTTTTATTTAAATTCAGCTACATATTTATAAATTCTTTGGTTTTTTTTATTAGGATCATTTCTCTTAATTGGAAGAAGTCTTTTAGATGTGCATTTAATGTGGTCATATTGATGGTAAACTCAAGTTTTGTTTATCTGAAAATAAAATCATGTTCATTTTTGATTTTTTGGTTTTGTTTTTTTTGAGATTGTGTCTTGCTTTGTAGCCCAGGTTGACTTTGAACTCTGTGGTTCTTGTTGACTTCCTTAGAATTCTTCTGCCTCTTCCCAGTTCTGGGATGAAATGCTATATGTAGCTAGTACTCATTATTTTTACCTTTTAGCATTAATTTTTATTAAATTATTTATTTACATTCCAAATGTTGCTCCCCTCCTGGTCTCCTATCCCTGAGTTCTTCATCCCCTCCCCTCCCCTTTGCTTCTGAGAGGGTGTTCCCCCACCTACCCAACCCTCCTAACCCCCTCCCCCAAACACCCAACAATCCCCCCCACCCCTGCTAGCATCCCTCTTCTTTCCCTGGGGCATCAAGTTTCTACAGGATTAAGTTCATCCTCTCCCACTGAGGCCAGACAAAGCAGTTCTCTGCTATATATGTGTGGCAGCAGGGGAGGCGGGGTTGGACAACCCCTCCCTCCCCCATGCTCTTTGGGTGGTATTTTAGTCTCTGGGATCTCCCAGGGGTCTGGGTTAGTTGATGCTGTTGTTCTTTCTATGGGGTTTCCATCCCCTTCAACTCCTTCAGCCCTTCCCCTAACTCTTCCATAGACTCAGTCCAATGGTTGGATGTAAGGATCTGCATCTGTGTCAGTCAGCTGCTGGTAGAGCCTTTCACAGGACAGCCATGGTAGGCTCCTTTCTGCAAGCACAACATGGCATCAGTAATAGTGTCGGGGTTTGGTGCCTGCGCATGGGATAGATTCCAAGTTGGGCCAGTCACTGGATGGCCTTTCCTTCAGTCTCTGCTCCATTTTTGTCCCTGCATTTCCTTTAGACAGGAACAATTTTCTTAAAAAAGAAATCATTTTGACTACTTGCTCACCATGAACCCTGTTGAAAAGATAACCACTTACATTGTTCTTTTTTTCTTGCAAATAGAGGTGAAGCCATGTTCAGTGGAAGATTGCAGCTTCAAAGCTTCCACTCCATCTTTGGCTTTTGTTAAAAACAAAAAATAATTAAAGGACAAGAGGTTGCAAAGGGTGTAAAGTGAAGGATGGATCCAGGAGGAGTTGGGAGTGTTGGGGGTGAATATGATTAAAATGCACTATATGCACATATAAAATTCTCAAGAATAAAATATTATATATATATATTAATTTGAAAATCTCAAATAGTTTTCCTTTTGTAGGGGGTTCAAAAGGATATGACAGACAAATCATCCATGAGGAAAGCACCAGCTAATAAGTAATTCCTATAGTTGGGAATTTAGTCCAGCAGTAGAGTGTTTGCTTAGTTTAGCATGCATGCAAGCAGGGTCCCTGAGAGGGAAGAAAGAAGGGAGAAAATTGGGGAAGAAGGGAGAGAGCAAAGTAGAGAAGGAAAGAAGGAGGAAGAAGAGGAATGGAGAAAAAGAATGTTCTTTTTAGATGTAATAGTATAGAATTTGGGGCGAACTGAAATCTTATTAATCAATTACAAGGTAGAAATTGTTTGTTAAAAAAAAAAATCTCACGTGGTGGTGGTGGTGCATGCCTTTAATCCCAGCACTTGGGAGGCAGAGGCAGGCAGATTTCTGAGTTCGAGGCCAGCCTGGTCTACAAAGTGAGTTCCAGGACAGCCAGGGCTACACAGAGAAACCCTGTCAAGAAAAACAAACAAACAAACCTCCCTCTTTACTCATGAGTTTCAATAAAATAGGATTTACTTTCTCATTTCAGTTGACACAAAGGACACGAAGAGGTGAAATACTTTAAAGTTTTATTTTATTTTAAATTATATAAGTGTGTACAAGGTGTTTTTTAGTGGTAGAGAAAGTTTTTATTTTTACTGTTCTGTTTTTAGTTATCAAAACCATATACGAACTAAATACAGAGGCTTCCCAAATTGTATAAATCTCATCTCAACTTTATCATGTATTTTTAGTTTTGCTATTTTTTTCCACCCTCTCTTTTTCCCTCTTAACTCCTCCCTACCCTCTCTTGGATTCATGGCCCCTTCTTATATGATTATTTCTGTATTTTATATAAACTTATAACTGAGTCCATTTAATGTTGCTCATGTGTACATGTATTTAGGGCTGACCATTTAAGATTTGGCAACCTATCAGGGGGCTTGTCTCTGGAGAAAATTGATTCTCCCTCCCTCAGCAGCCATTGACTGATTGTAGTTCATCATCTAGTGGTAGGGCGGTGTGAAATTTCCCTCATTCCTGTTAACATGTATGCTGCTGTGGTCATTAGTAGGACTTGTTTAGGCAAACACATTGTTGAGATTTCATGGTTATAGTTTCCCTGTCATGTCTAGAAGTCACTGTTTTACAGCAGGTGTCCTGGTACTCTTGTTCTTATAATCTTTCTGCCTATTTCTTCTACTATGTTTCCTGAGTCTTGGGTGTAGGGATTATGTTGTAAGATGTACTAATTGAGGCTGTGCACCTTGTAGTCACTTATACTCTGCATTTTAACCAGCTACGAATTTCTGCTGCTGCTGCTGCAAAAAAAGTTTTTACACTTATTTGTGGGCATAAGTGTTTAGAATACAGCTTGAAGATATATTGATTTAGGAAAATGGAAGTAGTCCTTTCTCCTCTAGGGTCTATGACTTCTCCAGCCATGGTAGTTGACTAGGTTTATAGTACCTTTATACTGAGCATGCCTTAAATCCAATTAGTCAGCTGTTGGTTACCTCCAAGGTATAAGTGCCAATATTGTACCATTGGGATATCAAGTTTGACTAGTCATTGTGGTTCCCAGGCTTAACAGCTAGATAGAATTACTGATTACTTTTACCCCTTGGCAATTTTCCTAGTACCTTCTGATACTATAAGAAGAATTTCACATGGAGGGTTTTAGGTCAGTACCAGTTTGAAGAGTATAAGGTCTTCAGCAATAGGGTCTTAACCTTCAATTTCTGGAAGGCAATCAAGAATAATCATCTGTATTGTTTTGTGGCCCTCTTGGACTCCCTGACCAATAACTTACAGGGGTGTTTACCTAATTTGGTACTAGGGTATTTGTTAGACAGTCTATGGGGAGTCTATCACCGCATATGGCATACTTTCATTTAAACCATATGTATGTGTCTTAGGATTTCATTGCTGTGAAGGGACAACATGACCAAAGCAACCAAGAAAAAAAAACATTTAATCAAGGCGGTTTTATAGTTTCAGAGGTTCAGTACATTATCACCATGGCAGGAAGCATGGCAACATGCAAGCAGACATGGTGCTGGTGAAGTAGAGAATTCCATATCTTGATCCTAAGGCAGCCAGGAGGAGACTCTCTTCTGCAGGCAGCCTGGAGGAGGCACAGGAGACCATGCCTCTACAGTGACACACTTCCTCTAACAAGGCTATACCTCTTCTGCCGCCAAAGAGTTGAACATTCCTTGACTGGGAAGTGAGGATGATTATAGGAAATGTAGAAAAAAAGACGCAGAGACAAGAGATAGATTTGGGAGGACTGACAGTGAATATTGCAGCAGCCCTGGCTTATTTTTCATAACCTTTTAATACCTCATAGTACTGTGAGGAGGAAAGGTATAAACTAACAGAAGCAACTGCAGAAATAGACACAGGTCATCTGTTCTTATCTAGAGGCTTCCCTTTTCCTTCTGCCAAGGTCAATAGAACATTCAGTCTCTTGCCTTAAACCTCAAGTGTACCTCCTCCTATAGTTAGTTCCATGCCTTTGCAGGCCAGGAAATCTGCCAACAGATCCTGACCTGCCTTGACTCTTCCTGGCAGGCAGACTTTTCTTTTTCTTTTTCTTTTTCTTTTTCTTTTTCTTTTTCTTTTTCTCTCTCTCTGCTTCAGAGAAGCAGGCAAATAGCTCCTGACACTCCTCCAATAAGGCTACCCTTCATAATAGTGCCATTTTCCATGGGCCAAACATTCAAACCACCACAATATGTATATGTATATGTATATGTATATGTATATGTATATGTATATGTATATGTATATGTATATGTATATGTATATGTATATGTATATATATTTACAATGTTATATGCATTTTAAAGTAAGCAAATAATGTTTCCCTATAACTTTCCCTAACATCCTTAGGGTTATTTAGTTCTCCATCCACCTTCTCCTTCTGTTTCTTCTCCCTCCCCTTCCACAATTTTTGTCCTTCGTACTTTTTCCTTCTCCTTTAGTACCTGAAACCTACTATTTCTCTCTCTAGAGCTCCTCACTTCCCATAGTCTCCACTTTCTTGATTTCTGCTGTTATTGCAGGGTTTATACTCAAATCTAAAGATTCAGATCTAGGACTTACAAATAAAAGACAACATGTGACATTTGTCTTTCCAGGTCTGTATTATCCCATTCATTTATCAACTGAACATTTAGGTTGCTTCTATTTCCTATCTGCTGTGAATGTATCTGCATTGCACATAGGTGTGCAAGTGATTGTGGAGTAAGGATGTCTAAATTTTTTTGGGTATGTGCCAATAAATGATATAGCTGGGTAGATTTACTTTTAGCTTTTAGAGAATTCTCCATACTGATTGCCATAGTGTATTCAACTATATCAGTCTGCAGTCTTATCAACCATAAATGAAAACTCTCCTTTTTCCACACTCTTGTCAGCATTTGATGTCAGTTTTTTTTCCTTTTAAATGTAGCCATTCCAATTGGAGTAAGATGAGATCTCTCTCTTTTTTTAAAAAAAAGATTTATTTATTTATTTAATGTATGTGAGTACACCGTAGCTATACAGATGGTTGTGAGCCTTCATGTGGTTGTTGGAAATTGAATTTTTAGGACCTCTGCTCAACCCTCCACTCTGGTCAACTCTGCCCGCTCTAATCAGCCCCACTGCTCTGATCAGCCCCACTGCTCCAGCCCAAAGATTTATTATTATATCTTCTGACGCACTGGAAGATGGTGTAAGGGTGGTTGTGAACCACCATGTGGTTGCTGAAATTTGAACTCAGGACCTTCAGAAGAGCAATCAGTGCTTTTACCTGCTAAGCCATCTTGACAGTCCCAAGATGAGATCTCAAAAGTGCTTCAATTTTCATTTCCCTGTTTGCTGAGGAGTTGAACACAATTTTAGCCATTTTTATTTCTTTCTTGATAACTCTGTTCAGATCTATAGCCAGTTTTTAATTGGGTCATTTGTTTTCTTGATTCTTAGTTTTCTGAGTACTTTAAAGATTCTGGATATTCATCCTCTATCAGATATTCATCTTGCAAAGATTCTCTCCCACTCAGTGGGCTCTTTTTTTTTTTACTAGGTTAATTGTTTCCTCAGCTATACAGAAGTTCTTAGTTTTATGAGGTTCTATTTGTCAGTTGTTGACATTACTTTCTAAATGAATAGAATTCTATTCAGAATTTCTTTTCCTGCATCTAAATCTTTTAGTGTCCTGCTTATGTTTTCTTCTAGTAGTCTCAGAGTTTTGAGTTCCACATTGAGATCTCTGATCTAGTTGAAACTCATTTTTGTGCAGGGTGATGGATATGAGTCCATGTTCATTCTTCTATATGTAAACACCCTGTTTTCCCAGTTTTTGAAGGTCTTTCCTCAAGTGTGTATTTTTGGTATCTTTATCAGATGGCTGCAATTACTTGCCAATGATTGAGATGTCAGTTAATTTTACTTATTTGTGTGTGTACTTTTGTAAAAGAGTACATGCTAGAAAGTATATTTGGAGGCCAGAAGACAATTTGCTGGTGTCATTTCTCTCTTTCCACCATTTAGCTCCTGGAAATTGAACTCATATTTCAAGCCTGGCCATGAGCCCTTTATATCAACTGATCTATCTCGCTGGTCCTTATATTTTCTTTGTTTTGTTTTGTTTTTTTCGAGACAGGGTTTCTCTGTATAGCCCTGGCTGTCTTGGAACTCACTTTGTAGACCAGGCTGGCCTCGAACTCAGAAATCCGCCTGCCTCTGCCTCCCAAGTGCTGGGATTAAAGGCGTGCACCACCACTGCCCGGCTTTATATTTATTTTTTAAACTAAATAAAATTTATGTACATACACAATCTTCTATAAACATTCTTTTAAATTCTTCCTTATTCGTCCTGATTTTCATTCAATTTCATGTGTGTATTAATGTATATACTTAGAATACAGTAACAAATAAACCCTACTACATTGAAAACTAGCTCTCTCCAGTTCTCCAGTATTGCTTCCTTTTCTTCAGGGCAACTCAACCAACCTTCTAACTTCACCCCTTCCCTAAAGATGCAGCCCCTCTCTCTCACACACACTCACACACTTCTTTAAAAAAAAGATACCAATATACAATTACTTGGTTCTATAAGCTACTTTTGCTTTTATTTGCAAGCAGGGTCTCCTGCAGTGATTATGCATATCTGGTTTATTGATAGATTTGCTTTTTAAAGAGTTGTTGTGGAGGACAAAACTCTAGAAAGTCTTTGGATCTAAGAATTTAAGCACAGCTCTTGCATTTTTTTCACACAAACTATAAACATATTGAAAGTTTTTGATCCGGAAGCCCACAAGAATCTCACTGAAGCTGGTTTGTGAGAAAGATTGGTGTATTTCTTATGAGTCCAGTGATTACACTCAGAATGAAGTTCACAGGTCTGCAAAAGGGAATTGGGATTGCCTCAGAAGCTACTCTGGAGTGCATTCTCTTGATACCAGGTGGGGGTGCGGTTTGGCATGGTCTGAATTCCCAGGGCTTTATCCTTGCCCATTCCTTAGATCTCTGAGATTTCTTTTCCCAGGAGTTAGCACTGGTCTTCTGGCTTTTCCAACATATCCTTTCTAAGCTTGTCAGTCACATGCGTGTAGCCAATCACCACCTACGACGTAAGCACCAATGAATACGCAGATTCGCAGGGAGAGAGGCGGGTCTGAAGTGCAAACGATCCAATCACTGACGCCAACGGCCGAAGCTTCAGAAGGCAGTTATTTGCTCTCGTGCTTTCTTAAGATGGCCGCGGCTAAGGACGGATGTGGCCTAGAAACTGCTGCTGGAAACGGGCGGCGGCTCCACTTAGGGATTCCCGAAGCAGTGTTTGTGGTAAGAAACCCTGTTTCTCAGAGTCTTAATCTGATGCTGAAGATTGCTTTCCAGTCACTTCCTAGGTCTGGGTCGTTGGGAGGAACAGAGCTAAAGGGTCCCGGAAGGGAATGTCTGGCCTGTTGCCTCAACCTGCTTCTTGGCTTTTCAGGCCCGGCGGGGGATAGCTTTGAAGAAAGGTAATCCAACCCGAGCCCAGAAGAGGGAGCAGGGAGGAGGACTGGGTAGCTGGAGCTGGATGCAAGGCGGGTTGGGGCGTGGCGTCCCTTGAAACTGTCCAGTTGCTGCTGCCTGTTGTCGTCTACTGTTGCCTAAAGAAAAACAAAAAAAACACAACAAAATCGGTTATCGAGCTCAAGACTGCTGTGATGCTGAAGATGTAGATGGGTGGACATTTTAGTACAGTGAGCAAGGAGAACAGCTGTTAGTAGAGTGTGGGTACTGAGTGGCACCTAGTCAGCTTGAGCAAGGTCGTGGTCCGTTTCCTTGGGAGTGGAAGCTGACTGCTGAGAAAAGTAAACGTTAGCACAAACGTTAAGTCCATGTGTTCTTGCTTTTAAGAATTGAGGCTTATGTAATGGGTAACCGGCTGTTATTAGGTTTTTGAACCATTTTATATTTGCTTTTAGTAATACTATTTAAACAGTTTGTAAACAATAAATTTTATGCAGTTGTGAAGCTTGTGGGAAATGCAATTGGAAGGTTTCATGTAACAGGACCGACCCAAATTCAAAGAGAAGGTAGAAGTTGTATATATTTTCTCATTTATTTGTACTGAAGAATTATAAAATCTTAGTCAAAATTTTCTTAACCTTTTTTGGTATGTACCAAAAATTATATATACTCCGTCTTTCCACTAACATTCTTCAAAAGACCCTTTTTTTCCTTTTACTTAAATCACATTTTATATTGTATATTTTAATGTGCTGGTGGAATAAATTTTTATGTGTATTCTCAATGTGCTGTGCTTTTAAAAATATTTTTCAAGTGATCTTTACATGAAGTAATATTTTCTGAGGTTCAGAAATTTTCTTAGAAAATTTGCAAAACGTTACGAGGGAGTTGCTACTGTTCGAATTTTGTAGATGTAGTTGATGAAACCCAGAAATAGAGGATGTGAATGAGGTATCCAGAATTAGCATTTGAGCAGTCAGAGGAGCTTTAGAACCTCTTTGGTCATCTCTGCTACTTAGAGGTGAGGAAATTTTGTGTTATTTCTCCTGGTCCTATTATAATGTCTGATATATAAGGATGTAAATATATAAATTTCCATTCTGTCTTAAATGTAACATAGTAGCCAGATAGCAGTAACTTCAGAAATGGAATTAATGAATACAAACTTTATCTGAGGGATTTACCCTAAAATATACTTTACTTTTTGAGACAGCCCAGGTTGGCCTAAAACTCACTGTTTGGATTAGGATGGCCTCAAATTCATAGCTTCTGCTTTCCAAGTTTTGAGGTTAAAGACAGACACTGTGACACTTGGCTGTAAAATTTTATGGTTAAATTTTATACCAACACGATGTAATAAGCAGTCCAAACTTTAATTATCTTGATGTTCCAAAACTAATGAAAGTGGCATGATATTGTAACAACATAAAATTCTATGTCTGAGAGTATTTGAATCCTACCCAACTTCCATCTTGCTGCTTAGTCTTGAGTGTCTGTGGGTGACAATATTTATGGACTTATTTTGAAAAATAAAATATATATTCAATTGACTTAAATCAGTAAGAAGAATGATAACTTTGGCACACAATTTGCTCAATTCTTTAGTGACTAGGGCACAAGAGTAGGCAGTGTGCTTCATTGCTAGCAATTTTCATATTTATTACAAGAGCCACATGAGAAATGTATAAAGCAGGCAAGTTCATGTGTCTTAAATTAAAAACAGAAAAATAAAGAATAAATTAGCTACATAATGTATGTAAACTGTCTGAAATGGTCTTGAACTTTTTTTTTCTTTTTTTGAGACAAGCTATTATGTTGTCCAGGCTGACCCAAATTTGTTACATATCTGAGGCTGGCTTTGAACTTTGGATCCTTTTACTTCTACTTCCTAAGTTCTGGGCTAACAGACCTGTACCATCATGTCTAACTTATCTTTAACTTTTCTTCTGGCAGTGCTGGGGATGACCTAGGGCCTCCTGTCTTGTAGGCAAGTGATATACCACTGAGCTCCAGATGCAGCCATTTTAAACTCTTTATAATTATGTTTTTAATTAAAAACAAGCATTCAGAAAAGAAAAATTAGTTCTCTCCAGTGGAGTCTGACTGGGTATATTAGCCATACTAAAGGGTGGGTTCCATGTAGGGCAGTAAATAGATGGCCACCACAAAATTAATTCAATCGTATTTTCGTAAACTTTGTGTAGTATTTGTAATATGAATTTAAAACTGTATATATTATTTTTCATATTAAAGGAAGATGTAGATTCTTTCATGAAGCAGCCTGGGAATGAGACTGCAGATACAGTGTTAAAGAAGTTGGATGAACAATACCAAAAGTATAAGTTTATGGAACTTAACCTTGCTCAAAAAAAAAGGAGGTAATCAAAATTTCTGCATTTAAAAATCTTTATTATAATTATTAATGAATATAAGTTGTACACACTAATGAGTTTTACTCTGGTATATTTATACATGCACATATTGTGCTTAGATCATATTCATGTTCCCTGATGCCAACCACCCTTTCCTTTTACTTTAGTCTGGTGTATTTTGTTTATAGTTCTGCTAATGATGTTGCAAGTGACATATTTTCATTCTTACTAAATTATTGCATAATATTCTATTTCTACATATATGTATAGACCTTGTATATATACCTGTTTATCCAATCATCTGATGTTCTTGATTATTGTGAATAGTGCCACAATATTAGTATGCACACAACTTGGTTACTTTATTTCCTTTAGATATGCACTCAGGAGTAATACAGCTGAATCAAGTAGTATTTCCATTTTTAGTTTTTCAATTATGTGTGTGTGTGCTCACATGTGTGCAGGTTCATGCATGCCATGCCACAAGCATATGCTCAAATGTGCTATAGTGCACATGTGGAGGTCAGAGAACAACTTTCTAGAATCATTTTTCTTCTGCTACCTTGTTTTGAGGCAGGGTCTCTCTTTTTATTTTTGCCACTTTGTGTACTCACGCTAGCTGACCTGTGAGCCTCTGGGCAGTTCTGTCTCCTGGGCAGTTCTCATCTTGCCATGCTGAGATTACAAATGCTAGCCATTGAATCCTGTTTTTTTTTGGTTTGTTTGTTTGTTTTTGTGAGATTCAGAGGTTGAACTAAGGTTTCTCATCAGTAAGGATTTTGAGCCATTTCTCTGGCCTCATTTTTATGTTTCTGAGGATCATTCATATTGTTTTTTATAAAGAGTATTATAATTTATATTATGTAAGGTAACATTGCATTTATATTATATAATAAAGTACGCTTTTCCTGTATATCCTTGCCAATATTGCTAATTAATTATGTTTGAGATAGGGTCTCATGTAGTGTAGTCTGGTCTTGAATTTGCTATGTAGCAAAGGATGACCTTGAGGTCCTGATCCTTCTACCTTTACCTCCCAAATGTTGGAGTTACAGGTGTGTACCATACTGGTTAATTGAACCTAGAGCCTCATGTGTACAAGGCAAGTGTTCTACTTTTGAGTTATACTGCTAGTCCTTTTTAGTTTTTATTTTGAAATAGGTTCTTAAATTGTCCAGGTAGTTCTTGAACTTTGAATCTTCCTCTGCCTACCAAGTATTCGGGATGACAGCCCTGCATCACCAGGCACAGCCTGGTGTTTTTGATGATACTGTTTTGACTCTAGTGAGATGGAATCTTTGTAGTTTTAATTTGCATCTTTATGAGGCCTAAAGATGTTGAACATATTCTTTATACATTTATTAGCCATTTGGTACTTTAAGTCATTACCTACTTAGTTATTGGATTATTTTTCTTTTAGTTAAGATTTTTTTTAAATTCTTTACATAGTCTAGATATCAGTACACTATTAGGTAAATAGTTGGCAATATTTTCTACCCCCTCTGAACTTGTTAGTCCACTGATTGGTTCATTTGCTGTGCAGAGCTTTTTAATTTGGTATAATTTCATTTTACAATTCTATATTTTGAGCTACTGGAATCCTATTGAAAATTGTAGCCTATGTCAATATCTTGAAATATTTCCCTCATGTTTCCTGTAGTAGTTTTGAATGTCAGATGTTGACTTCAAGGTTTTTGATGTATTTTGAATTTTGGTTTGTTCCTTTATTTGTACAGTGTGATGGGGGATATGGTTTTAGTTTTTTTATATGTGAATATTCAGTTTTCTTAGCACCATTTATTGAAGAGACTCTCCTTTCTCCATCAGATGTTCTTGGCATCTTTGTTGAGATGGTTTTAGCTATATGTGTTTATTTCTAGGTCCGTTGTTTTATATCAGTGGTCTGTCTGTGTCTGTTCTTTTTTGTCACTATGATTTAATTTTTTTTATTCTTATTCATCCAGCATTGCTTTTTGTTCAAGATTACCTTGGTCATTTGGAGTTTCATATGAATTTTAGGATTGTAATTTCTAGTTCTGTGAAGAATGTCATTGGAATTTTTGCTGAGCTTAAGATTGAGTCCAGAAAAAAAAAAGATTGAGTCCAGAGAGTACTTTTGATAATATGACCATTTTTACAATATTAATTTTGCCCATCCATGAACATAGAGTGAGCATCCTTCCACTTTCTAATATCTTTATTTTCTTTGTTTAGTATTTTATAAATCTCAATGTAGAAGTATTTTACCTTATTGATCAGGTTTCTGTTGTTTGTCTCTGTGTTTTATTCATTCGTGGCTATTGTGAATGGAATTTTTATTTCTTTCTTAGTGAATTCATTATTGCTGCATAGAAAATCTATTAATTTTTGCTTAAATTGTTTACCAGTTCATCCATCTACTAATCAAATCCAATTCAGTTTATCACTGAGATAGGATGAGATTATCTTTGTTTTCAGGGTCAGATGGCTGTATACTTAGCAGTTTTAAGAATCTTTTGATGGAGACTTTGGGGTTCTCTTGGTATAGAATCATATGGCTAATTTGATTTCTTCCTTTTCTATTTGATTTCCATCTATTCTTTTGCTAGCTAAAATTTGAAGTACTGTATTGAGGAAGAGTGGCAAGAGTAGATAGAGATCTTTGCCTTTTTTTGATAGCCCATGACTGTCTTTATCTTTGCATGAACTGGGGGTCAACATTTATGTCTCAGCTTCACAGCTTGGCCCTTTCTCTGCCTCTGGAGATCATATATATGTCCATATCCTTTCCTACCTTGTATCTGAATATGTGCTGAGTATGCATACCTAAAACAGCCCCATACAGTACTACATACATGCTTGATGTTTTCAGACTTGAGATTTAATATATTTGGATACATCTTGTTTTAATAATTAGCTAAATGAAAGTTTATAATCAAATGCAGTGCCTGTGAATCACTTCTGCAGAATGTGACCTGTTCTAGAAATGTTAACAACAGGGAGTTGAACATATGAAATAAGGCTTTTTATAACATGTATTCTATATATGCTTAGTATTACATCTTTTTTTTTTTTAAAGATTTATTTATTTATTATATATAAGTACACTGTAGCTGTCTTCAGACACACCAGACGAGGGCACCAGACCCCATTACAGATGGTTGTGAGCTATCTTGTGGTTGCTGGGATTTGAACTCAGGACCTCTGGAAGAGCATTCAGTGCTCTTAACCGCAGAGCCATCTCTCCAGCCCCCTACTTTTTATTTTTTAATTTAAAAATATTTTATGTGGGGACTGGAGAGATGGCTCTGTGGTTAAGGTTCAATTCCCAGCATCCACATAGCAGTTCACAATAATCTGTAACTCCAAGATCCAACACCCTCCAACAGACATACATGGAGGCAAAACTCCAGTGTATATTAAAAAAATAAAATAAATATTTTATGTGTATGAATGTTTTGCCTACTTGTATGCCTGTGCACTGTGTGCATGTCTGGTGCTTGTAGAGGTCAAAAGCGATGTCAGATCTACAAATGGGCTATGGATGGTTGTGAGCCACCACGTAGGTGAAAGGAATTGAATCTGGGTCCTCTGAAAGAACAACAAATGCTCTAAACCACTGAGTAACCTCTTTACTCCCTTAAATATTTTAATTAAATGTTTGTATCCTTATAGTATTTTCTGTATGGTTTATTAAATATGCTTTGTTTTGCAATGTTTATCAAATATTTTCTTATATCAAAAATATTATTTTAAATAAAATTTATAAAATATAATTTATACTTGTAAATAGTTTTTAAGGACATATTAGTTGAAAATTGCAATGCTAGTAAGACGATTGTGATGTTTATTTTTTTAATTTATTTTTTTGAGACAGGGTTTCTCTGTATAGCCCTGGCTGTCCTGGAACTCACTCTGTAGACCAGGCTGGGCTCGAACTCAGAGATCCGCCTGCATCTGCCTCCCAAATGCTGGAATTAAAAGGCGTGCGCTACCACTGCCCAGCGTAATGTTTATTTTTGCTGGTAAAATACTATGTTAACCTTTTTTCCCTTCTCACAGGCTGAAAGGCCAGATTCCTGAAATTAAACAGACTTTGGAAATTCTGAAATACATGCAGAAGAAAAAGGTAAGTGTACCTTTGTTTGCAGGTATAAGCAAATCAGCATTGTTTTGGCGGAGACCTGATTTCCTTGACTCTTTGGTTATTGGCATTTCATTTGTTTTGTAGGGTTCACCCTATCTTTTTGAGCATATGTAGTAATGTTAAAAGTAGTATACTTTCACCAAAAAAAAAAATGGCTTTGTGGCCTTCCCCTAAAATGAAGCCTAATTCTAAGGTCCTCACTTAGATTATTTTATAAATTTTTAATTAGAAATGATTTTAGGTATTTTCAAAATGTTTTATTCTGAGGTAATAACATTTAAGAGTGTATTTATTTGTTTTTATTTTTATGTGTGTGCTACTGGCATACTGGCTTTGTAGAAGGAGTTTGGGAGTGACCCTTCTGTTTCTGTTTTTTTCTGTTTTTATTTTTTTGCAGGGGGGTCTTTTTATTTTTTGTTGTTTTGCTTTGAATAGTTTGAGAAGATTGGGTGTAGATTGTCTTTAAATGTCTGCTATAATTCTTCTGTGAATTTTTCTGGTCCTGGACTTTTTTTTAGCTGGAAGGCTTTTTATTATTATATCATCTCCTCATTTCTTAGGAGCCTATTTAGGTCATTGACTTCTTGGTTTAATTTTGATGGTTTGGCTGAATCCTATTCATCCATTTCTTTTAGGTTTTCCATCTTAGTGGAGTACAGGTTTTTAAAATAGTCCCTCATAATATTCTACATTTCTTTGATGTCTGTTGTAATGTTTCCCTGTTCATTTCTGATACTGTTAATTTGGATCCCTCTTTCTTTCTTTTGGTTAGTTGGGTCAAAGGTATTAAGTTTTGTTTGTCTTTCAAAGAATCAGATCTTCAGTTTTTGATTCTTTATATTTTCTTGGTTTCTGTTTAGTTGGTTTCTGCTCTGATTTTTATTATTTTTTGAAGTTGATTTGGTTTGGATTTGGTTTGTTCTTTTGAGTTGCATTGTTAAACCATTTATTTGTGTTCTTTCTGATTTTTTTAAATGTAAGCACTTAGAGCTGTAAATTTTCCTCATAGGGCTGCTTTCAGTGTGTCTTAGAGAGGTGGTCTCTTTTAGAAGAATCTTCCATGTAATGCTGAGTAGAATGTATTCTTTGGTCTTTGGGTGTGATATTCTGTAGGTACCTGTTAGGTCCATTTGATGTATGATGTCAATTAATTCTGATATTTCTCTGTTTTTTGTCTAGATGACCTGTCTATTGGAGAAAGTGGGGTATTGAAATCACCTACTAATGGATTGATGTTTATCTGTGTCTAAATTCAGTAGTACAGCTTTTTTTTTAAATGAAATTGGATGCCCCAGAGTTTGCATATATGTTTAGGATAGTAATAGCTTCCTGGTTAACTGTTCCCTGGATTAGAATGATGTGTCCCTCTTTATCTGTTCTGATTAATTTTAGTTTGAAGTCAATTTTGTCAGATATTAGGATAGTGACATCTGCTTGATTCCTAGTCTCATTTGATTTAAGTACTTTTGTTTATCCTTTTACTCTAAGGCATTATGTATCTTTTAAACTAAGATGTGTTTTGGAAACTTATAACCTTTATAGCTGTAGGAACTATTATTATTTTTATTTTTTGGATGAAGAACTTGAGGCATAGATAAGTAGTGACATGCTAAATTACACAGCTAGTAAGTAGCTGAATCAGAGTCCATTCCCAGTCATTTGGTGGTAACAGTCATTTATTTCTTTTCCAACTAAGTAAATCTTCATGATGGTACTGTTTTAAATGACTTGGGTTTAGGTGTGGGATTCCTCCTTTATGACCTTGATATCAACTTGGCCTGTTTGTTGTACTATCATTTTTTTAAAGGAGTCCACCAATTCAATGGAGACCAGATTCTTACTGGCAGATAACCTGTACTGCAAAGCTTCAGTTCCTCCTACTGATAAAGTGTGCCTGTGGTTGGGGGTAAGTAAATGTTATAGCCACAGCCAATACCAGTGTTTCCTGATTAGCAAAACAGTATTTCTCCTTCTTTTTTTTTTTTATGTTTTCATTGACTTTTAATCTTTTTTATTATTAGATATTTTCTTCATTTACAATTCAAATGCTATCCCAAAAGTCCCTTATACTCTCCCCCTACCCTGCTCTCCAACCCACCCACTCCCGCTTCCTGGCCCTGGTATTCCCCTGTATTGGAGCATATAATCTTTGCAAGACAAGGGCCTTTTCTCCCAATGATGGCCGATTAGGCCATCTTCTGCTACATATGCAGCTAGAGACACGAGCTCTGGGGGTACTGATTAGTTCATATTGCTGTTCCTCCTATAGGGTTACAGACCCCCTTCAGCTCCTTGGGTACTTTCTCTAGCTCCTCCATTGGGGGCCCTGTGTTCCATCCAGTAGATGACTGTGAGCATCCACTTCTGTATTTGCCAGGCACTGGCATAGCCTCACAAGAGACAGGGTCCTTTCAGTAAAATCTTACTGGCATATGCAATAGTGTCTGCGTTTGGTGGCTGATTATGGGATGGATCCCCAGGTGGGGCAGTCTCTGGATGGTCATTCCTTCCATCTCTGACACTGTGCCTGGCCCAGCACTGTCTATGATTATTTTACCCTTGCTTTTCTTAGTCCCCAGACCTAGCTAAATACAAGATTTTTTTTTTTTACTCAAGGCAAGCTCCTATGCAAAGTAGCAAGTGCATAATGCACACTGTTTCCAGCTATCCAGATTGCCTCATTGGAAGGATTTTCCTTTGCTGCTGTTGTAAGAGATGCTCTAGTGCTATGAACAATGGATCATTTAACACAGTGAAATTCACTTTTATCATATAGTTAATCTACTCAGTTTTTGTTAGTTGAGTTCACTTCAGTTTCCTGTTTTGTCTTAGTTCTGTTTTTAATAGGAAAGATTCAGTGTTTATCACTTAGGCTTTTATTTTCTCATTTTTAACATTCTCTGAAAATTTCACACATATATACAATGTATTTTTATCATACCAATCCTCACTTATGTTCCTTCAGTTCTCCTAGGCACTTCAACCTGTTTCCTTCTAGACTTTATGTAAGTTTTGTCATCATTAGTAGCTCCCTGATTTCAATTAGTACTGACCATATATAGATGGCTATAGGGGCCATCTGCTGAGGCACGGGCAACCTACCAATGGCAGCATCTCTGAGAAGTGACTCTCCTTCAGCAGCTAAGGGGTTGGGCATCTGAAGCTCCTCCTTTATCCATGCTGGTATGTTAACTGGATTAATCTCATATAGGCAATCATGGCTACTGTGAGTTGATTTGCTCATCAACCATGTCATGTCCAGAAGACAGCATTTCACAGTTCTTCTCTGGCTTTTATATTCTTTCTGCCCACATCTGTGATGCTCCCTGAGCCTTGGATTGGGAGAGGTTGATGTAGAAAACTTTTTTAAGGTTGAGCATTCATAGTTACTTATTCTGAACAGACTAGTTATGAGTCTCTGCATTAACCACTCTCCACTGCAAAAAGAATCTTCTCTGAACCAAGATTGAGAGCAGCACAAATATTCTAGTATAAACAAAATATTAAGAAGGCAGTTTGACGTGACCATTTAGTGGAACAGCAGCAGTTAAGCCCCACCTAGGACTGGTCTATGATCTCTCAGTCATGGCCTACTAAAGTATAGAAAATATACCCGAATGTATCAGTGTGGAAAGACTGTCTATATTCAGTTTTTCTCTGATCATTTAGTTCTTAAAGTATTATTTTATTTCAAGAAAGGTGATTTCTTTTGTGTGTATATGAATGTAGGTTTGGTCCCATTCTATTATTTGAGAAAATAATAATATGCATTGAATCTCCTTTATTTTTATTATCTGTTATGTTCTCTGTTTTAGTCTTTTTCATTATATGTGATTTTCTTCACAACTTTTTGTTTGTCCTTGTACTTACTGTTTTATTTTTTACTTTTTTTTTTAAAGAAAGGTTTATTTTTATTTCATGTCTATGAGTGTTTTGCCTACCCTTTTATGTGTGCATCATTTGTGTGCCTGGTACCCATGGAGGCCAGAAAAGGGTGTTGGATCCACTGGAGCTAGAGATACAGGCACTTGTGAGTGATTGTATCTGAACCAGGGTCCTCTGGCTATCAGACTTTGAGGGGTATGTACTCTTAACCCCTGAGCTATCTAACTCCTCTTTCATTTTCATTACTTTATTTTCATTTTCTTTGCTAACTTCCAGCTTTTTTCATCTTTATTTTGTTTTATTGTCTTAGTTGAATACTTAAATGCAAATTTCTTTCATAGACCACCATCTCCTACAGTCTTCCCTATCATAGTAAATAGAATCTTTTATCTGGTCATTAAGAAAAAACCCCTTTCATTTATCTTTGACTCTTTTAACTTACACTGTTAGCCAGGTCTTCAGCAAACCTTCTAAATATACTGAGAAGCTAACAATTTCTCACTTTTTTTGCTGCTAGTACCTTGCTCTATGCTATCTTTGTGGCTGTGACCATGGAGATTATGTATATGTTTTCTATAGCTCCCATTATAAGGTATTGCCAACTTTGTGGCTTTAACAATGCAACTTGGTGATTCTGGGGGCTAGAAGACTGAGATTAGCCTTGGAATCAGGCTAATCCCATTTATCTAAGGGCTGTAAGGAAAAATCTCTTCACTGATCTCTACTTTTATATGTTCTTTATAACCTCTGCATATATATGTTCTGAATTTCCCTTTTTGTATTAACACATGTGAGTGAGCTTATTTTAACTTGGTTACATTTGTAAAGAAATTACATGCTCAAATAATTTTTGAATTATTTTTTGCAGTCTGAAGTACTGAGGGTTAAGACTGGATTTTTTTGGAAAAATATACTGCTTAATCCATAATATATTTTATTTCTGCATAAGGTTTTAGGTACCGTGAGGTTAGAGCTTCAGTATATCTTTTGATGTACACAGTTCATTTCAAATTAACATCTTAAGTTCATTTTCTTGCTTTTGCCCCTGTATTCCAAAATCCTTTTCAAACATAGTGGGTAGAACTATCTGTTAAGATCTGTTGGGTCATGCCATTATTCTGTCCAAAGTTTGTGGTCATTTCTCATCTTATTTCAAGGAAAACCTTTTGAGTAGCTAGCAAGTCCCAATGCAGTCTAGTACTCTAGATACTTCTCTTCCCTAATATTCCAGTTTCTTGCTTGGTCACACTTGGACTTCTTCCTGGACCTAGATAATGGAAAGAAAGAAAGAAAGAAAGAAAGAAAGAAAGAAAGAAAGAAAGAAAGAAAGGGAAGGGAAGGGAAGGGAAAGGGAAAGGGAAAGGGAAAGGGAA
>NW_018393956.1:18443-26157 GCF_900095145.1 Mus pahari | reverse complement strand
GAGAGAGAGAGAGAGAGAGAGAGAGAGAGAGAGAGAGAGAGAGAGAGAGAGATTGAGAGATTGAGAGATTTGAGTATAGGTGTTCATAGAGGCCAGAAGAAGGCATCGGTTCTGTGAAGTTGGAGTCACAGGCAGTTGCCCAACATGTGTGCTGTGAACCAAGCTCTGGTTCTCTGGAAGAACAGCATGTGCTCTTAACCATTCTGCCACCTTTCTAGCCTCTTGTCCTTTTAATTTTGCGATAGAGTTTTAATATTCCCAAGTTAAGAGATATTTAAGTTGTCTTTGGATTTCCTGTCTAGTGAACAGCACTATGGCCAATACTTATGCATGTATAAATCAGTAAAGAAAGGCTTCCCTTTTTGTACACCTCTTTGGGATAGAATTGTTAAGTCTTAAGAGTAAATCTTTGTACTCCATAAAACAAGTTTTTGAGGCAAGGTCTTAAAATGATCATTTAAGTGAGTCTAACTGGGTTTTCTGCTCAGGACCCAAGCGTTACGTGGCCAAAATTAAAGTACCAGTATGTTTTGTAGCCTCATTCCAGTGCTATGTGTAGAACTGAAGTCCTGTTTCCTTGCTGGTGTTTATACTGTATGTACATTTATTGCCATGTGAAACCTTCTGTTTTCAAAGCCAACAGTGACAAGAATAATCCTAGATTTCAGATTTTTGCAATATTTTCTTGTGCCATCAACCTTGGATAATTCTCTGTTCCTGAAGTTTGATATAGATTAGGCTTACCCAGGTTGTAGCTTTATGTTAGGATCCACTCTGACAAATCTCTCCAGAGCCACAGAGAGTTGAGTGGGACTTGTGGGCTTAGAGAGCCATATTTTCTCATAATAGAGAACTCTATCACAAAAGGACATACACTTATGTGATTTCATTTAACAAAAGTTCAATTATAGACAAAACTACACTGTTAGAGAAGTCAGGAAAATGATTACTTTTGGGGTAAGAGTGTTGGGGATTACTAGAAGTATACACAGGAAACATTTACAGTGTTGGTGATTATCTGTTCTCTGCCTGGTTAGTTTCTCTGGGAAGATTCAACCCTCTCGTAGGCTTTTAAAATCGAATAATAATTATTTTGTGGTACTAGGGTTGAACTGAGGGACTTATGCCTATTAGGATGTTGCTGTATTTCTGATTTACACCAACCCCTTAATTATTTTTCGACTATACATATTTATAGGGGACAGTATGGTAATTTAGTATGTATATACAAAGTGTACTGATCTACTAAGTGCAATTAATATTTCCATCCCTTTACTACTTTGCATTTAAGCTCCCATTTTCTAGTATTTCATCAACTATATAATAGGAATCAGGCATCATGACAGCACGTGTAATCTCAACATTTGGTAGGCTAATTGCCTCAAGTTCAAGGTTAGCCTGGGCTACTGGGTAAGACTATCAAAACATCCCTCTTCCAAATATATATAGAGAGTAGAGTGTTGTGAATTGTAGTTCATATAACTGTTCTTTAGAACACTAGAACTGTACTTTACCCATTACAAAATTCCTTCTATCCTCTATCCCAAAATTTCTCCCAGTCTCTAATAATTACTATACATTCATTTTTTAAAAAGCATCTACTTGTAAAGAGATATAGCCTGCTATATTTGTCCTTTGTGTCTGAATTAAAACTTCTGTCTTCCAGTTAATGTACTGATCTTTATATTATTTGGAGTCCCATATCTACCATGGGTAAAAGTCTCAAATCATCTCTTTGAAGAAATTTTCTCTCTTGTTAACAATTAAGATAAAATTTGCTATTTAAAAGTATATAGTTTCATAGTTTTTAGTGTGCTCATAGTTGTGCAACCATCATCTCTTTCTATCTCCAGAACATTTTATTTATCCCATAAAGAAACCCCATTTCTTCATTCTACATTCCTTCTACTACCTCCTTTCCTCTGGCATACACCACACTTGACCTTTACCAGATGGCCAAGAAACTGTAGCAACTACCAATTTACTTTCATTCTCTGTGTATCAGCTTCATTCCTTCATTGGACCCTGTTGTGTGTATAAACCATACCTTCTTTATTCATTGTCAACTAATAGATATTTGGTTTATTTCTTCTTTTTGGCTATTGTGAATACATTTTTGTGCCAACATATATTTTCAGTGTTTTTGAGTTATATATGTTTCCTGGTCTATAAAGTTTGTTTGTTTGCTTCCTTCTTTTTTTTTTTTTTTTGATACAGGGTCTTTGTATGTAGTCCTGACTTTCCTAGAACTTGCTATATAGAGTCTATAGCAAGATTCACTTTTTCCTCCAAAGTGCTAGTATTAAAGGCATGAACTATCATGTCCAGCCTATTAATGTTAGCTTTGTGGGAGTTTTTGTTTGTTTGTTTTGGTTATTACTTTTTAGTTATTTGAGATTGAATAACTACCATTACAGCCACCCATCTTTTTACAGAACACAGAGCCTTGTGTAAGCTAGGCATGCATTCTACCATTGAACTATGTCCTCAGTTCCTGTTTTTTTTGTTGTTGTTGTTTGTTTGTTTGCTTGTGACAAAGTCTTCCTATGTTGCCCAGGCTGGCCTTGACCTCCTACTCTTCCTGCCTCAGAATCTTAAATGCTGGGTTAATGCTTTTTGCTTTATGCTTCTTTGTTTTTTGAGAGATTGTTACGTATCCTAGGCTTGCAATAAACTGTATATCTGAGGATGACCATGAATTCCTGACCCATTTTTGTCTCTCCCTCCCAAGTACTGGCATTACAGGTTCAAGTTTTTCTATTTTGCTTTCTTGAGATAAACTCTTAATAGATAGCACAGGCTGGCCTTGAACTGGAAATTCTCCTTCCTTACCTTTCTGCATTCCACAATTATAGCCATGAGTCTCTATGCTAAGCTTTAATACTTGTTGGGCAGCCAACACATTTATATGTAACTTAAGAGGCACAGAAGCATTATCTTGGTCATTTTCTCTTGCTATAATTGAATTATCAAAGACTGGGAAACTTATAAAGAATTGAGATTTATTTGATGCATCTGGAAATTCAAGAGGATAGTGTTAGCATCAGGTGAGACCTACAGGTGAGAGCTGTATCATCATATGGCAGAGGAGGTCACATAGTGAAACAGTAAACATACTAGTTTGGCTCTCTTTTTACAAAGTTACTAATGCCATCTTGGAGGTTCTTTCCTCATGGTGTCATGTAAATTTGATTACTTCCCAAAGACCCCACCTCCAAATACCACTAGTATATGAATTTGGTACTTTTCATTCTGGAGGACAAATATTAAACTTATTTTTTTTATAGCAAGGACATCTATGAAAGCCTGCTTCTCATTAGCTCAGTGTGCCTGCCTTTTAAGTAATCAAGAGTCTATTTCTTGATACTCTTCAAGAAAAAATTAAACATACATAGGTAAGACCACGTCCATCTGCCTTTTTTCAGAAATAGTAACACTATTCTACCTTTTGCACACTTCATTTCAAATTGTGTGTTGTGATTTTGTGTATTGATACCTCGTTTTCTACATACCTGCAACTCAGGGGTTAGCAAATTTTCTGTAAACTGTCAAATAGTAATATTTTCTGCTTTTCAGGATACATGGCCTTTGTTTTATGCCCTACTGTAGCAAAGTCCAAGGCAAGTGGACTGTGTTTAACCCAAGGGCTCCATTTTCAGATACTTGCTCTAACCTAGAGAGTAATAAGTAATTGTCATGACTATTTTTCTTCAGGCTAATGTAATGCTTGAATATGATATTGATGAAGCTCAGGCCTTGTTGGAAAAGAATTTATCAACTGCCACAAAGAATCTTGATTCTCTTGAAGAAGACCTTGACTTTCTTCGAGATCAGTTTACTACCACAGAAGTCAGTATCCTTTTAACAAATAAACAAAAGGAAGAAGGAGAAAGATTTTTTAAAAAATTCCTAAATATTGTTTTCATGGGAAGAATGACTTTATTCTTAAATAAATGTGAAGTTAGAGATTGCATAAGATAATGACTGTCATTTGAATCAAAAAGTTTAAAGGTAGAATAATAAATTAGAAATGTAAAGACGTGGCAAGCAGGCTCACAGTGATGAAATAAGTTTCTTTTCAAATATTTTTACTAAGATACCTTTCTAATAGGTTAATTTCACAAACATGTAAGTCTTCTATAAGTTAGGTGCAGTGATCCATGCTTGTAATCCTAGCACTTCAAAAGCTGAGGCAAGAGTATTATCAACCTGAGGCCACCCTGGGCTACATAATGAGACCTAGTCTTTAAAAAGTCTTTGCAATTTCTGCAAGTGTGCTAAGCCATATGAGTCATGAAAATAGAGGGAAAAAGGGTATCAAAGTCTTTCTCTGTTTAAACTACATATATAAAATAGGTCCATGATGACCACATAGCAGTTGTAAAGAACTCCATGTATTTAGGATCAGGATAATTTAAAGTTTGGGAATGATAGATGTGTCCTGGAGTTAGGTGAGGAAATGCTTTTTAGGAGGTAAAACTTAAGTTGTTTTGAAATGCAATACAAAATTTGTAGGGGAAGGAATGCTCTCTTTTCCCCTCTGTTTTCATTTCCTTTTTGTTGCTGTGGTAAAAGTATGATCAGAAGCAACCTAGGGGAGGAAAGGATTTATTTGGCATGTACTTCCAGGTTACAGCTCATCACTGAGGGAAGTTAGAGCAAGAATTTGAAGCAGAAACATAGGTTCACTGCTTGTTAGCTCTCCCATACTCATCCTCAGCTAGCTTTTTTATACTGCCCATGGAGTGGTGCTACCCACAGTGAACTAGAGCCTCTTAAATCGACTAACAAGACTATCCCATACAGACATGTCACAGGCCAGTCAGAGTGATGACTCTAGTCTGTGTCAAGCTAAAGCTAACTGGGATACTCTGCTTTGTCTCTTCTTGTTCCTGACACACTCAAGAAAAATACCCAGCACTTGGGAGGCAGAGGCAGGCAGATTTTTGAGTTCAAGGCCAGCCTGGTCTACAGAGTGAGTTCCAGGACAGACAGGGCTACACAGAGAAACCCTGTCTCGAAAAACCAAAAACAAACAAACAAACATCCAACCCCCCCCCAAAAAAAAACCCAAGAAAAAGAACAAAGAAAAGTACCTAAGTGCCATTCTTTATACTTTTCTTTTCCTAACAACCAAGAGGGATCCAGTCATGTCGCTTTTCCCCATGAGGTTTTCTATACTATAATGTTTTGGTGCTATAGAACCTACACATAGTAGACCTGTTCTTTACAACATCTCCAGCATGAATTTACCAAGTCACACATCTTTGTTTTAGTTCTCTAGTTATATACTTCAATTATTAGCTGGTTTATATAATATATGCATATAGTCAGTCTTGAGTGCTTCCCACTAGTCTTATCCCTCAGCCAGTGTCATCACATGCAATGAATTTCATAAACAGGTTCTTCTTTAGAACATTACAAATTTCATAGTTGTTTTACTCATCCCTAAAATGTCCCAGGCTGTTTGTATTTTTTTCTTTTGTTCCTCCTAACTGGAATGATTTCCCTTTATTTACTTGAAGATACTCCTTTATTGTTCATATATCAGTTTAAGCATCAGAGCATTCCTCAACATTTTGCAATCCTGTCAGAGTGTTTTTTTTTTTTTCTGCTTTGTACGTAATGCTTTGTTTTCCTGGCTTACCACAAGCTCTTCAACATGTATCATGTAGTAGGAAAATTATTGGGTGAGGCAAGATAGGTTTTTTGAGGGTTTGTGCCAGGATTATCATCTAACTAGTGTTGTGAATACTTGATTCAGCTCTGAAATCCCTAGTTCCTAGGAAGGCCAGACCTTCCTTGGTGGGAGGGGGCTGTTAATTGTGAGGGAAAAAAAATGAGATGTAATGGAACAAAATTCATCCAAATTGAGTTCTAGGAAACTTAGAGAAAAGTGCCATTTATCATCAATATAATACTGTATAAATTGAAAAAGTTAGAATGGTATACAGGCATTAGAATATGTTCTAATAAATCTAAACTCCATTAGGGAAGGGGCTTCACCTAGCTTGTATAAGGCTTTGTAGAGTATCTAGTCAAAACACAGTAGATATTTAGTAAACTAAAGGATCTGTTTAACACAGATAAAATTTGGGGTAATTGTACTCATTTTAACATTTTATGTTAGGATATAGAATGAACAGAATTTTCTTAGCAATTGATAGTATAGCAACATAGCTACCAACAGTATTTGCGACTACTATCTTTGTGATTTCTGTGTTTTCTTTTGTTTTAGCTTTATGAGTAAATTATAATTTCATTTGTTATCTTTGGAATTATATTTTCATTTTCCTTGACAGTTATTGCAGATATGGCCAGGGTTTATAATTGGGATGTAAAACGAAGAAACAAAGATGATTCTACCAAGAATAAAGCATAATACTGGCAATTGAAAATGTGATTCAGGTTTTCAAACATGTTAAATAAGCCAAGGTTTAAAGATTGACCTAACTTTCACTGATTTTTTTCACAGCAAGATTAAAATTTAAAAACAGCTTTATTTATTTATGAAAACAAAATTACTTTCAAATATTTTATGAAATTAACAGTATTTTTTTCATATTTCCCTAAAATGTAATGCTGCTTTTGTTTTATTTTATCTGTTATAAGACAACTCCTAACTGAAATGGCCGAGAACTGTGAGGAATGCTATGGAAGCTGCTGAATATTGGGCACCAGAGCAGTTTTCTTTTTCTTTATTGATTGATATTACTCTCACTGGATTTGGTAAACCTTTTAGAGGCAAGAAAGACAGACAGTTCCAATATTTGTAAGCTCGTTCTTCTTTAGTACTTAAAGGGCATTATCATCTTTTGTTGCTGTTTTGTTCTGTAAATGGGGTTTCATGTATTTCTGCCTAACAAGTAGCTTTTATAATACTCTGAACTTTTCAGAAAATTGTTATTTGCTTTCCTACACAGTATGAGGGCTATTGACATACATAACACTTTGATCCCAAGTAAGTATACTGTGTCTGCAATTACAGTATAAGGGAGACTTGATCAATGTGAGAGAGTAATACCCATTCAAAACTTTTGAGCTAAGGTAATTTTATATTATGTAACAGTTTTCCAAAGCACCTCGAACAGGAATAGTAACATAAATATAGATCTGCATTATTTGAAAAGAGTTGTAAGCTTTTTTATTCATGATAAAATTTACATAGGACGGATATAATCTCTGGAAAGCCATTGGTACAGACTGTGGTAAAAGTACTTGGTGATACAGACTCTGGTAAAAACACATGCATGTTATTCCATCTCTGTGTAGTAAAAAGTATACTTGTACAATGTTTTGTACTTGTATTTCATGTTATTAAAACAGTGATGTTCAACCTGTTGCCTGACAATTTTTTCATTTTACTCTTTGTCTTAATCTATATAGGTTTCTGGCAAACACCATAAATTAGGTAAACAGTTATTTATATTGTATTGGTCTGGAGACTTTTAAGTCCAATTGAAATACAAGGGCAGAACCTTCATGATTTACTCATTTCCCTCCCTCCCCATATCACAATACTTTGGGGGTATTAGACCTTGTTTTAACATGAGAAAAAAAAATCTCAGATAATATCTTAACATGAGTCTCTCCACGGTTTTTATGAGATGCATTTATTGTACATAACTAGTATATTTTAAGAGCCTTTTATATTTGTAGAAAGAACAGAAAACCTTTGGAAGGAATAAGCAAATAAGATTTTTTTTTTTTTTTT
>NW_018393956.1:7590-18303 GCF_900095145.1 Mus pahari | reverse complement strand
GGCTGTCCTGGAACTCACTTTGTAGACCAGGCTGGCCTCGAACTCAGAAATCCGCCTGCCTCTGTCTCCCGAGTGCTGGGATTAAAGGCGTGCGCCACCACGCCCGGCCTAGCAAGTAAGATTTTAATCTAAAATATACCAAACTTTTTTTATTATTAATTATTTTGGACAATACATTTTCCCTTTCATCAACTCCTTTCAAACTTTCTTTTAGTTTTTCTTTTATAAATTTTCTTTATTTTCCTTTAATACATTTTTAAAATTTTAGAATTTGTAGTTTGTAAATACTATATTTCTCACACTGTAGTAATTATATTGGTACAAGATGTCCCTGTTAATACAGAAATGGTATTTTTCTTCTTTTGTCTTAAATATCTATAAAGATTTAAATAGGAATTTGCAGATGATGTTACTTGTTTCATGATATGCAGTTTTAGAATAATATAACCATCTAGGTATATAAAATGGTATCACCAGACACAATATACACAAAATATATTGAGTGAGAATATATGGGCTGAAGTTTGACTGTGAAACTTGATGTAAAACTTCAGTGTAACTGTTTTCCTTTATAAAATCTTTACATGTGAGGAACACTGAAAAGTAATGGGGGTGGAGATGTTTAAATTCTACTTGAAGTCCTTAACCAACCAACCTTCTTCCTTTCACCTTTCCTTTCCTATCTCTCTTCTTTGATTAGGGAATTACTCTGTATCCCTTGCTGGACTGAAACTCACTGTGATCCCAAGTTGGCGTTAGACTCATGATCTTCCAGCCTCAGCCTCCCAAAAGCTAAGATTGCATGTATGTGCTACCATCTCTACCTGCTTCCCTGTTAATCACTATCCCTATGCTCAGCTTCTATTTCTTGTTTTATGCATAAATTTATAGAAAAAATAGTATATTTATAATGTATTCATTCTTAACATGAAACTGGCTCATAAATGCTTTCTTCTTTTGAGACTCTGAATGTTCCCAAGTTTGCAGGTCCTTCTGCTTCTACCTACCAAGAGTTAAGATTGGAAGTGTGAATCACCAGGCCATGATTCATGCTTATTTTATGATTATTATTACTCTCACAATACTCTTATTTTAATATTATTTTCTAGCTTTACAATAAACTATAAGTGAACCACAGTAAGCTCATTATCTTATTAGATATTTGGGTTGCATCTAAACTATGCCTTTCTCTTTTCATATAAGACTTTTTCCTGTATTTAGAATTTTTTCTGAAACTAGATTGCCAAAAAATGAAATTATAGAGTCAAAAGTTCTAGCATTTTACTATCAAGTTAACAGAGCTGTTTTGTTAATAGAGCTTGATATAGCTGCTTTGAGAAATAAGTGAAGCATTGTTAACTAAGACCCACAGTAGCTTGAGAAATTGTTTTCCTTCTCTAAAAGCTCAGGATCATGGGTAATTTGTTTGTCTTTAAAGCAGAGACAAGTCAAATTGGTATTTTCTTCATCCTCTTGTTTGTTATGTAATATTTTCCTAAACTCATGTTTTCCTTTTTCTTGATTATATTTCACATTCCCTCCTGCCATATAAAGACTGTGATAACTGTAGGGGAAGTCCCTTGTTCAGGGCCATAAAGCATGTATAAGCCAGAATAAAATTGAGGTCTGGCTTTCAGGCAAAAACTCTACCTCTGTACCATGTTTTGGTACTTTTGAAATATCTAAGTATGAAATGTTAAATTTAGTTCCATTATGAACAAATTTTCTCTTTTTTCATTTGCTGTTCTCAGCTTGAAACTTAAGTGATAACACTTCTAAGTCATAAAATACTTTTCAACCATTTTACTTTGGTACCTATAATCTCATACCTATTTCACAGCCATGTCTGTGCTTGTTTTACACTAATATGGCATAAGTTACCCAAAGGAATTAAGTGCATGAGCAACACCCATTACTGCTGTTTTGTTTGTATAACTATATCCTTGGAACTGGAGTTATAGGAAAGTGGCCTCATGAATTTGGGTCCTGTGCAGGAGTGTTATGAGCTTTTAGCTACTGAACTGCTTCTCCAGCCCCCATTATTTCTTTTTTTCCTAAATTAAATTTTATTCTTTTTATGTTTACATGTGTGTGTGTGTGTGTGTGTGTGTGTGTGTGTGTGTGTGTGTGTGTTTGAATGCTCTCGGGCCAAAAGAGTGAGTCAGATCTGTGGAGCTGGAGTTAACAAGTAGTTATGAGACACCCAATGTGGGACTAAGCTTGGGTCCTCTACAACATGCTCTTACAATATGCTCTTAACAGCTGAGACATATTGCCAACCAAACCCCTTCTCACTTTAGTTTCTTTTTTTAAACTTTTTTTGGAAAAATTTTATGTATATGAGTATTTTGCCTGCATGCATATATGTGCACTTCGTCCATGCCTGGTATCATGGATTCCCTGGAGCTGGAGTTACAGACAGTTATGAACTGCCATGTGGGTGCTAGGAATTGAACCCTGGTCTTTAACAATAACAGCCAGTGTTCTTAACCACTGAGCCATCTCTTCAGCCCCCAAATTCAGTTTCTAAACAGAATATGTTTGGAAGATCTTTTTCTTTCTTTCTTTTTTAAAAAGATTTATTTATTATTACAAGTACACTGTAGCTGTCTTCAGACACAACAGAAGAGGGAGTCAGATCTCGTTACGAGATGGTTGTGAGCCACCATGTGGTTGCTGGGATTTGAACTCAGAACCTTCAGAAGAGTCAGTGCTCTTAACTGCTGAGCCATCTCTCCAGCCCTGATCTTTTTCTTTTTAACTCCAAAGGTAAGTGATTATGAGAAGAAGGGTTCCAGTTTAAGATCAGAGACACATCTAAGACAAAAATAAATGGTTTTATTGGTTTATATATTATATATTAGAAGTTGTTTATATTTGGTATGTATATATTATCTTCACATAATTACTTTTCTTGTTGGAGCTTTAAACAGAGTATTGCCCAAGGTTTCATCTGCACATAAAAACACCTGTGGATTATGTTCTGAAGTTCATTTAAAGAGTATACTTTTGTTTGTGTCCCTTTGACTGTTGTTTAATGATAAACTTGCTATAAGACATTAAGCCATAAAGATAAGCCTAATGTGTACAGGGCTTTTTGACAAACTGTTTATAATATATTATAGTTTTGAATAATTTTTGCTTTGGATTTAAGATAATTCTACTTGGTTTTTGGGTTGCTGTGGGTTGAGTTAATGTGCTGGAACTTTCAACCTGTATGGCAATGTTTAGAGGTGGTATACTTTAAGAAGGGTGTCTTAGTTATTTTTCTGTTGCTGTGATAAGCACTATGACCAAGGAAACTTTTAAAAGTAAGCATTTAATTGGGCCTATATTCCAGTGGGTTAGAGTTTATTATGGTAGAGACATGAACAGCTGATAGCTCACATCTCAGGCGCAAGCAGGAGGCAGAGAATACACTGGGAATGGCATGAATCTTTTTTTCCCCATTCACTTTGCATCTGATCACAGACTCCTTCCTTCCAGTCTCTCCCCTCATATACCCCTCCCCTTCCCATTCTCTTCTCTGAGAAAGGGGAGACACCCCCTCCCCCCTGGGTGCCTGGGTGCCTGGGTGCCAGCCCACCCTGGCACATCCTCTCTTACTAAGGCCAGACAAGGCAGCCTGGTTAGAGAAACAGGATCCACAGGTAGGCAACAGACTGAGGGACAGCTACTGCTCTAGTTGTTGAAGACTAAGCTGCACTTCTACATACATGCAAGGGGTTGGGGGGGCTAGGACCAGCACATATATGCTCTTTGGTGGTTAATCTCTGAGAGCCACCAAGGGTCCAGATTAGTTAACTCTTGGTCTTATGGAGTCCCTATCCTCTTCAGGACCTTTAATACTTCCCCCAACTCTTCCACAAGACTCCCCAAGCTCTGCCTAATGTTTGGCAGTAGGTCTCTGCATCAGTTTCGGTCAGTTGCAGTAAGACAAGTAGAGATCAAGGGGATACATATTGGAAAGGAAGAAGTCAAAGTATTGCCATTCACAGATGATATGATAGTACATACATAAGTGATCCCCAAAATTCTATCAGAGAACTACAGCTGATAAACATCTTCAGAAAAGTGGCTGGATTCAAAATTAACTTTAAAAAAATCAGTAGCCTGCCTTTATACAAATGATAAATGGGCTGAGAAAGGAATCAGGGCAACAACACCCTTCACAATAGTCGCAAATAATACAACATACCTTGCTGTAACTATAACCAAGCAAGTGAAAGATCTGTATAACAAGAACTTCAAGTCTCTGAAGAATGAAATTGAGGAGGATAACAGAAGATGGAAAGATTCCTTCATGTCCATGCATAGGTAGGATTAGCATAGTAAAAATGGCCATCTTACCAAAAGAATCTATAGATTCAATGCAATTCCATCAAAATTCTAACACAATTCTTTCAGACCTTGAAAGGACAATTCTCAACATCAAATGGAAAAACAAAACTCAAGATAGTCTAAAACAATCTTGAACAATAAAAGAACTGAAGGTATCAGTATCCCTGATTTCAAGCCATACTACAGAGCAATATTAATAAAAAAAACTACATGGTATTATTATAGAAATAGACAAGTTGATCAATGGAATCAAGTTGAAGACCCCTCAAGTCACTTGATTTTTGACAAGGCATGAAACTTGAATATTCAAAGCCTACTCCTAATGTTCTACTTCCTCCAGCAAGACTTTACTTCTTAATCCTTCCCAAACATTGCCATCAACTGGGGAGCAAGTATTCAAACATGAGCCAATGTATTGCCATTATTAATCAAACAACTGCAGAAGCATACAGTGAAGTAAGCCTGGAGGTAATGTCCTTGGGCAAGATTAGGATAGTATTTGTGGGATCCTAGTTGGTTTTTGCAAGAGTATATTATAAAAACCTGAGCCTGGCTCTTGAAATCTCTTTGGCTTCTGGTCTTGCAACATGAGCTCTTTTATGTGTTTATGTTGTGATATAATCAAAGGATCACTTAAAACAGAGATGATGGCAGCCTGTCTTTAAACATCCATAGCTAAAAAAATTTTTTCACTTATTCTTTTAAAATTCTCTCTCTCTCTCTCTCATTTTTTTTTTTTNATAGCTCTGGCTGTCCTGGAACTCACTTTGTAGACCAGGCTGGCCTCGAACTCAGAAATCCACCTGCCTCTGCCTCCCAAGTGCTGGGATCAAAGGCGTGCGCCACCACGCCCAGCTTCTCATTTTTTATCTATCATTTTTTTGTTTTGTTTTATGTATGAGTGTTCTGTCTGCATGTATACCTGTATGCCAGGAGAGGACATCAGATCCCTTTATAGATGTTCATAATCCATCATGTTATTCCTCTAGAAGAGCAGCCAGTGTCCTTATCCACTGAGCCATCGGGACAGCACCTAGTCTCCATTTTGTTATTGTAGTACAGAATAGACCAAGACACAAGGATAGATGGAGGTAGATAGTGATCAGATAGGAAACATGTTTTAGATACTTTTAAGTTTCTTCTTTTTAAGACTTATTTATTTTATGTATATGAGTATATTGTGGCTGTCTTCAGACATGCCAGAAGAGGGCATCAGATCTCATTACAGATAGTTGTGAGCCACCATGTGGTTGCTGGGAATTGAACTCAGGACCTTTGGAAGAGCAGTCAGTGCTCTTAACTGCTGAGCCATCTCTCCAGCCCTCTACTTTTAGTTTCTTAAATAAACCCATCTTAGTCTGAATAATTTTAGTTTCTCTAAATCACAACTGTGAAATCTAGAGAATAAAAAATAGAAAAAAATGAGTCAATGAATAATAGTTTCTTGGTTTTCCTTGTTTTATGTTCAAAGCTACTTCAGTTCATGACTGTACTAGATTGAGGGTGACCTACTTCCTCTTCTCTCTCTCTTCCTTTCCTCCTCCCTTTCTTCCTCTCCTCTCCAGTACCCTCCCTTTTTCCTTCTCTCCCTCCCCCTTTTCTATTGCTTGTGATAATTTTTTTCTAGACCGAGTCTCGTAGTCCAGGCTTTCAAACTCACTACATAGCTAAGGATGACCCCTGCCTCCTAAGTGTTGGAATTATTAATAAATATTTTCTACTTTTTATAACCCAGCAATAATTTCTCAGTGAAGTAGTTCACAGATGGCTTTAGAGTGAAACTTATCTACATCCAGGTATGGTATACCTGCTTATAATCTCAGCACAAATCCAACATGAACTACAAACAAATAAGCAAAGAAAAAGCTAGGTTTTGTGCATGCCTGCTTTGTGCATGTTCCAGCTTTCATGAAGTAGGGCAAGAGAATTGTGAATTTGAGGTCAGCTGGATCTCAAAACAAAATCAACTGGAAAATGTATGCTTTGTGGGATCACCAAATCAAAGTATTTGATATGTTCTATCACAGCTATGATTTGAATGTTTCTGCGATGGTGTCTTTGTTGTGATTGAAGATTCGATCCCACAAGATAGCAGTGTTAGGAAGTGTCATGGAACTGTTACGAAATAAGGCCTAGTGGGAGGTCTTTGAGGAACTTGAAAATGCCTTCAGGAGGTAGTTCTTAGGAGAGGCTTGTTTAAAAAGAAATATGGCTGGTTCCACCTAGCTGTCTCTGCTATTTGTTTGAGAAGTAACTTGGTTGCTTCTTCCATTGTTGTTACACTGTGAAATGAAACAGAAGTGGCTTTTACTAATCCTACATCATACCATTTGAGCCTTGAGCCTCTAAAACTAAGTAGAAAAAAATACTGTATAAAGTAGCTCATTTTGGGTTATTTCATTATGGTAAGAAGCTGACTAATGACTCCCATTTTCTTGTTGGTGTACACACACCATGGTAGAAACATTCAAATCATAGCTGTGATAAAACATATAAAATACTTCATTGTTTAAGTAAGTTCAAGTTGAGTGAATGTGGGCATGCATGTGGAGATCAGATTTGGGTGTCAGACCTCACCTACATTGACACAGGTCTCTTAATGTTTGCTACTGCTTATGCCTGGCTAACTAACCCTCTAAGCTTCCAGAAATTCTACTGTTTCTACTTTTCATCTTTCAGTAGGGTCACACTGGGATTACAGATGTGTGCTGCTTTGCTCAGTTTTGGCTTTACATGCTTTTTTGGGTTCTAAGCTCAAGTCATTAGACTTGCGTGTCAGTATCCATTGAGCCTTCTCACTAGCCCTATGCTTTCACTTTTTTTTTTACTTAAGCTAATAACATTTAAAATGTTTTGAACAATTTTCAAGTATACACAATGTTATTAACTATTGCCACACATTATCCAATGGCACTCTTGAACTTGTTCTTCCTAATTGGAATTGTGTGACCTTTGATCAACATCATCTTAATTCCTATACTCTCCTACACTCTTTTTTTTTCTATGAGTTGGACCTTTTAAGATTCCATTTGTGTGGTCCTTGTCTTTCTGCGATTGTCTTATTTCACGTGATACAATATCTTCTAGTTCCATGCATGTTACCACAAACATAAATTTATCCTTTTAATGGCCAGCCAGTATTCTAGTTGCATATGTATTATTTTTTCTTATTCATGTATGTGCTAGTGGACATGGCTCACCTATTTATTTGTTTTGTTTGACAATGGGAATGGGACTTAGATGAATGCAGGCCAGAAAAATGCTCATAATGTAGCAGGGAATATGGGAAATATAGTTATCTCTTTGACATGCTAATTTTTATATCCTTTGAAAATATACCCAATAGTGATATTGTTAGATTAATTGATAGTTTAATTGCTTGAGAACTTCCATGCTGTTGTTTAATGTACATTGCCAATAGGAGTACACAAGATTTTCTCTGTATCTCTATGAACATTTTTCTTTCATCTTAAAAAAATAGTTGCAAAAAATAGTTGCTCGACAACTATTGTGAGGCAATAACACATTATGGTTTTCATTTGTATTTCCCTGATGATTAGTGATATTTATTATTTCATCATATACTATTGTTCACTTATGTGTTTTTGAAAATTTTTCTATTCAGGACTCTTGCCTAGTAAATTTTTTAACTATCAAGTTGTTTGCATTTCCTAATATATTTTAATTATTACTCTATTATCAGATGAATCTAAAGTGATATTAGTTCCTCTTTAAATATTTATTTTATTTCAGCAATGAAGTTCTCAGGTTCTAGACTTGTCTTTGGCAGGAGATGTCTTATTAATGATGACATCTTTTTTTTTGCAGACAAGTAGTCTTATTTTATTTTTCATAATCTGTGGAGTAATTGATAACAACATCAGCAGGAGCCTATAGTCAATACATCTGGACACAAAATACTTTTCTTTTCCTTTTTTTTTTTGTTACTTTCTTCATTTACATTTCTTTTTTATTAAAATTTTTCTTCATTTACATTTCAAATGCTATCCTGAAAATCCCCTATACCATCCCCCAACCATGCTCTGCAATCTACCCACTCCTGCTTCCTGGCCCTGGCATTCCCCTGTACTGGGGCATATGATATTCGCAGAACCAAGGGCCTCTCCTCCCATTGATGGCTGACTAGGCCATCCTCTGCTACATATGCAACTAGAGACATTAAATGCTATCCCCTTTCCTAGTTTCTTCTCTGAAAGTCCCCTATACCCTCCCCCGGCCCTGCTCTGCTCCCCAACCCACCCACTCCTGCTTCCTGGCCCTGGCATTCCCCTGTACTGGGGTATATAATCTAATGACATCTTCTTTATTTTTGTTATGCTATCGCTTTCTTTACCTTTTCCCTTCCTGTATTTTCTTCCCCGTTTCACTTTCCCTTCTCCCTTCCCTTTCCCCGCTCTTTCTCATCCCTTCCCCTTCTTTCTTATTCCGTCTTTATATTGACACAGGCTAGCTTAGAACTCCTGGACTCCTTGAATCCTCCTGGTGTCCCAAGTAGCTGTAACTACACTTTGTTCAGATTTTCCATTTCTCATAATTTTGTATGTTTCTAGGTTTGCTTCTTCCTTTTTCTTTGTATGTACTTATTCATCTTAATATCTTATAGTTGTTTCTATTTCTATGATTTCACTTGTAATATTTATTTGAATCTTTATTCCTTTCTAGTATAATAATTTCTTTGTGCTAATGCTGGACCTAATTTGTTCTTTTTTTTAACTTCCTTTGGATAATAATATTAGATCATTTATTTGACATCTTTGTCTTTTAATACACTCATTTATTGCTATAAATCTCCCTCCTGTTAGATGCTATTTTCCTGTAGTCTGTAAATTTTGGGATATTAAATTTCAAGGTGTTTTAAGTAACCCTTTAAATTTCTTCTCTCTTATTTGCTGGTTGTTTTAATTACATTGTTTAATTTGCACATATTTGTTAGTTATCTGAATATTATTTTTACCATTTTCAGTCTTCATACTCTGTAGCCAGAAAAGCTATTTTATAACTTCAGTGTGTTTACATTTATTGATTTATTTAGGGACTAATATAAGGTCTATTCTGGAGAATATTCCATGTGAACTTTACAAAAATGTCTGTTTTGTTGTTGGATGAGATATTCTATAAATGTTTGTTAGAACTATTTGATGTAAGGTATAACTCAAATTCATTGTTTATTAATTTTCAGTCTGGATTATGTCCATTTTTGAAGTTGTGATATCAAGGTACTCTGATAGTAATGTATTATATAGTCTTTATTTTTTTGATATGTTAATATTTACTTTATATATTTATGTGCTCTAATTTCAGGCGTGTATGCAACTGTATCTCTTAGAGTTTTGTGTCTTAATGACACAATCTTTTTTCATTAAATAATGTTCCTCTTTGCCTTAATTTATAGTTTTTTATTTAAAGTCTATCTGATATAAATCTAGCGATCTGCTATATTATGGTTTGTTTGGCTTAGTGTATATTTTAATTTTAGTCTATGTTTTCTTAAAAGTTGAGTCTTTTGAGGTTGTAACTTACATACATTTATGGGTCTTATAGATAGTTTTATTGCAGTTCTTGGGGATTTAGTCCAGGGCCTTGTGTATGTTAGCTAACTGTTCTACCACTAACTTACACCCCTAGTCCTAGCCTTGTTTGTTTGTTTGTTTGTTTTTTTGTACATCTATTAAGCCACTATATGTTTTGTGTTCCATGCATGGATGCATGCCTCCCTCCTCACTCCCATCTGCTCCTCCCCCCTCCTTTCTCTGTGTGTACCACATAACCCAGGGTTTCCTTCATGCTAAGCAGGCACTTGGTAAGTAGGCACCGAACTATATCTCCAGTCTCTGGTTGGGTAATTTATATTTATATTCAAAATAATTATTGAGAAGGAAGACCCCCCACTATTTTGTGAAAATCTTTCTAGATGTTTTGTAGTTTCATTATCTCCCTCATTTCCTTTCTTCCTTTTTCTTGTCTTTTTTTTTTTTTTTTGGTGATAAGGTGATCTTCTCTATCACTATGCTTTAATTTTTTTTCGTATCCTTTGTGTACTTACTATAGGTTTTGACTTTGTGTTTATCATGAAGCTTTCTCTAAAACATCTTGTAGTTATAGCAGGCTATAATAAATTATAACTTATCTGATTGCACAAAAACTTCTAGATTTTTACTTTTATATTTTTTGCTCCTGTTTTTTTAATGTTACAGTGTAAATTTAATCATTGTATATTTTTTAACACTTTCTTGTGGATATTATTTTTTTTTATTTATTTATTATATGTAAGTACACTGTAGCTGTCTTCAGACATTCCAGAAGAGGGCGTCAGATCTTGTTACGGATGGTTATGAGCCACCATGTGGTTGC
>NW_018393956.1:4376-7575 GCF_900095145.1 Mus pahari | reverse complement strand
GGACCTTTGGAAGAGCAGTCGGGTGCTCTTACCCACTGAGCCATCTCACCAGCCCATGGATATTATTTTTAATAGTATACTGTCATTACTTTATTGCAATCACCCATGTTAATGTGGTGACAATCATCTACAATTCTAGTATTTCTATCTAGAGTTGGGAAAGATGGAAAGAGGAGAAACTTGTGGTATGGTTATCTCCCAGCACACATTGCAGTGGCAGAAACAATATGAGAGACTTGTCTCAGGAAGGTGGAAAGAGAGAACTAACTTCCAAAACTTATCCTTTTACCTCCACACTTAGGTCATAGAACCCAGGTGCATCATAATAATTATGAAGTCAAAACTTATATTAGATATAGAAGGGATAATAAATAAGGAATTAAATCATACTAAAAGATAAAATTACCTTATCACACACATACAAAAAATAGCAACAGCAAAGGAAGAAAAAGAGTGAGGAGGGGTCAAGGAAGAGACTACAAAACACCCACAAAACATTTAACAGAATAGTAGTGGGAGGTCCTTCCATTTCAGTAATTATACTGAATGTAAATATAAATTACCCAACCAGAGGCTGGGGGTGTGGTTTAGTGCCTACTTAGCATGTAGTTAAATAAGTTGTGTGTGTGTGTGTGTGTGTGTGTGTGTGTGTGTAATAAAAAAATAGTGGAAAAAATATGATTAAAGCCCTCAATGTAACAGCTTTGCTGTAATAGGAGCCCTTCTATCCTTTACCACTCCAGCCTCACCCTTGTCAAAGAAATGTGCATGTCCAGGGCAGTGGGGGTTATATTTTTGACATTCCCCAATATAGCCTCTAGTCAGCCAAGCTCTGATCTGGGCAGTATATGTGTTATTCCCAGGTAACAATTAGCTTTTTTAACTGAACGTTATACCTAAAATGTTTTGTTTTCAGTGGTTATAGATATATGATGGAAATAATATATGATTATATTTACAACTACTGAGGAATAGAATTTCTTTTTTTTATTATTATTTTCTTTATTTACATTTCAAATGCTATCCCGGAAGTTCCCTATACCCTCCCCCACCCCTGCTCCCCTACCCACCCACTCCCATTACTTGGCCCAGGCCTTCCCTTGTGCTGGGTCATATAAAGTTTGCAAGACCAGGGGGCCTCTGAGGAATAGAACTTCAACATAACATTATGGCAACACAATTTAACCCATAATAGTTGATGTATGATTTGTAGATTGTTGAAGAAGACATGCATTAAATTGTAATTTTACAGTGGCTTGGATGAGAAATATATCTCAGAGGCACAAATATTTGATCACTTGGTTCTTTTTTGGTGTCCAGCCACATGCTGCCATATTTAACCACCTTGATGGACTTAGCTCTTTGAAGGAACCATAAACCAAAATAAACTCTTCCATAAGTTGCTTTTTTAATAGTGTTTTTCACAGCAACAGGAAAGTAGCTAATACAAATATATAGCAGAATAGCATTCCATTTCTTCTCATATTTCTATGGATGTGTGCTTCTACAATCTTAGAAGATATCTAACTGAGTATGGTAGAGACTGCCTCTGCTTCCTAAGTGCTGGGATTACTCAAGTTGTTTTGCTTATGTTTTCTTCTAACAGTTTCAGTATTTCAGGTTTCACTTTTAGGTCTTTAATACATGACTGCCTAAACATGATCTGATCAAAGGCAATAACAGTAGACATGCAAACATGGTTGGGGTAAAGTTCATGAGACCCCGTTCCAGACAAAGAACTACAGACAGCAAAGGTATTCTGAGAGTAGAAGTGTCTTAGTCAGGATTTCTATTACTGGACAAAACATGACCAAGAAGCAAGTTGGGGATGAAAGGGTTTATTCAGCTTACACTTCCATACAGCTGTTGATCACCAAAGGAAGTCAGGACTGGAACTCAAGCAGGTCAGNAAGCAGGAGCTGATGCAGAGGCCATGGAGGGATGTTCNTTACTGGCTNNNNTNNNCTGGCTTNCTCAGCCNGCTCTCTTATACAACCCAAGACTACCAGCCCAGAGATGGCACCACCCACAAGGGGACCTCCCCCCTTGATCACTAATTGAGAAAATGCTTTACAGCTGGATCTCGTGGTGGCATTTCCCCAACTGAAGCTCCTTTCTCTGTGATAACTCCAGCCTGTGTCATGTTGACACAAACTATCCAGTATAGGAAGAAATGGTCTTCCCATGGATGAGCATACTAGTTGGATTATCCAATATAAATGGTGAGCCCTGAAAACATATACAAGTAACATTATACAGACTGAGTAGGTTGTATTTATGTATTTATTCCATCAAATTGAAAGAGAGCAAACAGGGGAGTACATGGGAATGTTTTTAGGGAATGATGGGAAGGGGAAATGATGTGATTTATAATCTCAAAAAATAAAATTATTTTTATTCTGCACACTTGCACAGTGTTTTAAAATCAAGTCTACACTTTGTTCTTTCTGATTCTACTCCATCCAGACCAAGATGGGCAGAGGATATGTGTCCCTCCCAATTTTATGTGTTCCTTTCTTTTTAAAAACTGAGTCTCTTTAATTAATACTTCCAATATATGTGTGGATTTAGGGCCATCCACTGGCATGTGGTCAACCTATGAGGGACTGCATCCCTGAAGAAAACTGACTTTCCCTTCTCTAGGAGCCATCAATTGCAATAGCTGCTTAGCTAGGGATGGGACTTTGTGAGCTCCTTCCCTGTCCATGGTGGATTGAAGACCTGAAGCCTGAACTCCCTTAAAAGCTTATTCCCTACTGGTTAACTTTTTAAAATAGCACTACAAGTTGCTTGCTGGGGAAGAATTATCATTAACAGTCTTACCCAGATATGAATGAATGAATGAATTAGCACTCCAAATGCTGCTCACTTTCCTAGTTCCTCACTCTGAGTCTCTCTCCCATGGTCCCTCCCCTTCTTTGAGAGGGTGGACCCTCTCTGGGTATTCCCGCACCCCCATCCTGGCACATCAAGTGTTTGCCAGGTTAAGTTTATCCTCTCCCACTGAGGGAGATCTTTCAATCATCAGATATTTTCAATTTCTTTCTTCAGGGACTTGAAGTTCTTATTTTACAGATCATTTAATTGTATGGTTAGAGTTAGACCAAATATGTTATATTATTTGTGGCTATTATGAAGGGAGTTGTTTCCCTAATTTCTTCTTCTTCTTTTTTTTTTTTTTTTTTTTTTTTTTGTTTTT
>NW_018393956.1:0-4192 GCF_900095145.1 Mus pahari | reverse complement strand
ACAATATTTAATTTGGTATTACCATAAAATTTTGAGTTTTCTCTTCTGTATTACAAACCATCTACCACAATTCATCCATTCACATCCAGAAAGCACTCTAAGATTAATCTCTTCGAGACAGGGTTTCTCTGTATAGCCCTGGCTGTCCTGGAACTCACTTTGTAGACCAGGCTAGCCTCAAACTCAGAAATCCACCTGCCTCTGCCTCCTGAGTGCTGTGATTAAAGGCGTGCACCACCACGCCCCGCTCCCTAATTTCTTTCATGCCTTTTTATCATTTGTATAAAGGATGGCTACTGATTTTACACAAATATACCCAGCCACTTTGCTGAAGATGTTTATCAGATGTAGGACTTCTTTGGTAGAATTTTTGGGGTCACTTATGTATACCATCATATCATCTACAAATAGTGATACTTTTACTTCTTTCTTTCTAACAGTGATCACCTTTTGTTGTCTAATTGCTCTAGCTAGAACAGATAGGGGGAGAGTGGGGAGCCTTGTCTAGTCCCTGATTTTAGTGGGATTGCTTCAAGTTTCTCTCTGTTTAGCTTGATGTTGGCTGTTGGCTTGTTGTATATTGTTTTATTATGTTCAGGTATGTGCCTTGAATCCCTGATCTTTCCAAGCCTTTTAATATGAAGGGGTGTTGAATTTTGTCAGTTTCTTTTTTCACCATCTAAACAGATGATCATGTAATTTTTTCATTCAGTTAGTTTATATAGTAGAATATGTTGATGGATTTTCATATATTGTACCATTCCTGCATCCCTGGGGTGCCTATTTGATTGTGGTGCATAATGTTGTTGTTTGTTCTTGGATACTGTTTGTGAGATTTTTATTGAGTATTTTTGTGTCAATGTTCATAAGTCAAATTGGTCTGAAGTTCTTTCTTTGTCTTTGCATGGTTTAGGTATCCTGGTAACTGTGGCCTCACAGAATGAATTAGGTAGTTTGGGTATGTTTGTTTCTACTCAGTGGAATAGTTTGAGGCGTATTGTTATTAGATCTTCTTTGAAAGCTTGGCAGAATTCTGCATTAAAACCATCTGGCCCTGAGCTTTGTTGTTGTTGGGAGACCCTTAATGACTGCTTCTATTTCCTTAGGGGTTGTTCAAATTGTTTACCTGATTTTAATTTAACTTTGGTTTCTGTATCTCTCTCAAAACTCATCCATTTCGGGCTGGAGAGATGGCTCAGTGGTTAAGAGCACTGACTGCTCTTCCAAAGGTCCTGAGTTCAAATCCCAGCAACCACATGGTGGCTCACAACCATCCTTAACAAGATCTGATGCCCTCTTCTGGNGTATATGAAGACAGCTATAGTGTACTTACACATAATAAATAAATAAGTCTTAAAAAAAACCTCATCCATTTCATTTACATTTTCCAGTTTTGTGGAGTACAGGCTTTTAAAGTAAGACCTAATCATTTTCTACTTTCCTCAGTGTCCATTGTTATGTCTTCCTTTTTGTTTCTGATTTTTTTTTTAACTTGGATATTGTCTCTGTGCCTTTTAGTTAATTTAGCTGTTAGTGTTTATCTTGTTGATTTTCTCAAAGAACTATCTCTTGGTTTCCTTGATTCTTTGTATTGTTCTCTTTGTTTCTAATTGATTAAATTCAGCCCTGAGTTTGGATTTCCTGCTATCTACCCCTCTTTTGTGTGTTTGCTTCTTTTTGTTCTAGAGCTTTCAGGTATGCTATTAAGTTGATAGTATGTGATCTCACTAATTTCTTTGTAGAGGCAATTAGTGTGTAGAAGTTTCCTCTTAGCACTGCTTTCATTGTGTTCCATAAAGTTTGGGTATGTTTTGCCTTCTTTTTCATTGAATTCTAGAAAGTCTTTGATATTTTCATTTTTTTCCCTGACCAAGTGATCATTGAGTAGAGAATTGTTCAGTTTTTCATGAATATGTGGGCTTTTTGTTGTTTCAGATAGGATGCAGGGTATTATTTCAGTCATCTTGTATCTGTTGAGGCTTGCTTTGTCAATTTTGGAGAAGGTTCCAAGAGGTACTGAGAAGAGGGCATTTTTTTTTTTTGTTTTTGTTTTTGGGTGAAAGTTTCTGTAGATATCTGTTAAGTCCATTTGGTTCATAACATGTGTTATTTTCATTATTTCTTGTTTAGTTTCTGTGTAAATGACCTGCCCATTGGTGACCCACTATTATTGTATTGGAATTCACTGTGTGATTTGAACTTTAGTAAAGTGTCTTTTATGAATGAGGGTTCCTTTGCATTTGGGGCATAGATGTTCAAGATTGAGATGTCATCTTGGTGCATTTTTCAAATGTGTAGGAAGTGTCCTTCCTGACCTCTTTTGATAACTTTTGGGTGAAAGTCTATTGTATTAGATATTAGAATGGCTACTCTAGCTTGTTTCTTAGGTTCATTTGCTTGGAATATCTTTTCTCATCCCTTTACTATTTGGTAGTATCTATTCTTGTTCCTAAGATGTGTTTCTTGTATGCAGCAAAATGATGGATCCTGCTTTTATATCTATTGTTTTAGCTTGTTTCTTTTTATTGGTGAATTGAGTCCATTGATGTGAGGGTTATTAATGACCAATGATTATTAGTTCGTGTTATTTTGATGTTGATAGTGTTACTGTGTATGTATGTGATTCTCATCTTTTGGTTTTGCTATGATTAGTTTCTTGTGTTTTCTTGGATGTAGTTACCATCCTTGTGTCAGAGTTTTTCCTTCCTGTATTCTCTATAGGGCTCGAATAGTAGAAAAACACTGTTTAAACATTGTTTTATCAAGGAATATCTTGATTTCTCCATCTATGGTGATTCAGAGTTTTGTTGGCTATAGTAGTCTGGGCTGGCATCTCTTGGGATCTGTAAGATATCTGTCCAGGATCTTCTGGCTTTTAGTGTCTCTATTAGGTGTAATTCTCATATGTGTGCCTTTATATGTTACTTGACCTTTTCCCCTTGCAGCTTTTAATAATTTTTCTTGTTCTATATACTTACTGTTTTAATTGTTGTGTAGCAGGAGGATTTTTTTCCTTCTGTTCCAATCTAGTTGGTGTTCTATAAGCTTCTTGTATGTTTGTAGCCATCTCTCTTTTTTTCTTGAATATTTTATTGATTTACATTTCAAATGTTATCCCAATTCCTGGTTTCCCCTCCAGAACCCCCCTATCCCATTCTCCCTCCCCCTGATTATATGAGGTGCTTTTCCACCCACCCACCAACTCCTGCCTCACCACCCTGATATTCCTCTACACTGGGGCATCCAGCCTTCAGAGGACCAAGGGCCTCCCCTCCCACTGATGCCAGATAAGGCCATCCTCTGCTACATATGTGGCTAGAGCCACGGGTCCCTCTATGTGGACTCCTTGGTGGGTGGTTTAGTCCCTGGGAGCTCTGGGGGTTCTGGATGGTTGATATTGTTGTTCTTTCTATGGGGTTACAAGCCCCTTCAGTCCTTTCTCTAACTCCTCCATTGGGGAACCTATCCTCAGTCCAATGGCTGGCTGCGAGCTTCCTCCTCTGTATTTGTCAGGCTCTCACAGCCTCTCAGGAGGCAGCTATATCAGGCCCCTGTCACTTCTTGGTATCACCAATAGTGTTTGGGTTTGGTGTCTGTATATGGGATGGATCCGCAGGTGGGGTAGTCTCTGGATGGCCTTTTGTTCAGTCTTTACGCCACACTTTGTCTCCATATTTCCTCCCATGAATATTTTGTTCCTCCTTTTAAGGACGGAAGCATCCACATGTTGTTCTTCCTTTTTCTTGAGCTTCATGTGGTCTGTGAATTGTATCTTGGGTATGCTGAGCTTTTGAGCTAATATTTACTTATCAGTGAGTATATACCATGTGTGGTCTTTTGTGACTGAGTTACCTCACTCACGATGATATTTTCAAATTCCATCCATTTGCCTAAGAATTTCATGAAGTCATTGTTTTTAATAGCTAAGTAGTATTCCATTGTATAAATGTACCATATTTTCTGTATTCATTCCTGTTGAAGGACAGCTGAGTTCTTTCCAGCTCCTGGCTATTATAAATAAGGCTGCTATGAACATAGTGAAGCATGTGTCCTTATTACATGTTGGAGCATCTTCTGGGTATATGCCCAGGAGTATCATAGCTGGGTCCTCGGGTACTACTATGCCCAGTTTTCTGAGGAACATCCAGACTGATTTCCACAGTGGTTATACCAGGTTGCAATCCCACCAGCA
>NW_018393955.1:5713-15206 GCF_900095145.1 Mus pahari | reverse complement strand
TCATCATTTGAATAACTTGTGGTGAGTATTCATTAGTCAAGGTCATTTTCATTGTTTGTAAAATATCTCTTCCCCAGAGATTAACTGGAAGTGGCAGGACATAAGGAGTGAATTGTCCCATTTGACCTTCAGGAGCTTGCCATCTCAAAGTACGAGAACTGATAGTGGGGCAGGACTGATACCCCAAACCTTGTAGAGAATGCGATGACCGAGTCATAGGCCAGGCTTTTGGCCACCAGTGGGAAGAGATGATACTTTTGTCTGCTCCTGTATCTAAAATCCCTTTAAATTGTTTTCCTTCTATAACTAGTTCTAAGGATGGCCTGGAGTCAAGAGGCATTATTAAATAAACAGAATCATTTCCAGTAGAACCAATCCCCCTAGCAGCCCGAGGCACGCCAGAAGAGGGAAAACTGCCATGTAGGCTTGGCAGAATTATTAGCTGAGCTATTCTATCCCCTTGTGAAATAGAAAAGACACCCTGAGGGCAGGAACAGAGAACTTGAAGTTCCCCCTCATAATCTTGATCTACAACTCCAGGGTGAACAATAAGGCCTTGTAAGGTAAGGGAGGCCCGGCCTAATATTAGGCCAAAACTTCCAGGTGGCAGAGTCCCTTTGTAGTCAGTAGGGACGGGCTGCACCCCCATTTGGGGCATCAGCATGAATTGGGTGGTGTAACGGAGGTCCAATCCTGCTGAATCTTTTGGTGCCCTGCAGACTGTGGGGTACACCTGTTGCCTGCCGGGGTCCCATATATTTTGGGGCCCTGAGACCTGGGGCCCTGATATCCATTTTTTGGAATGTCCTCATTCTCTACTGCTTGAGAATGTCCTGGCTGAAGGGGCCAGCCTCGGATATCCTTAACTGATCGACAATCTCTGGCCCAATGATATCCTTTTCCACATTTAGTGGACAGCCCTGGCGCTCTCCTTTTGACAAGGGCTTTGCAGTTCTTTTTTAAGTGTCCTGGTTTGCCACAATTATAGCAGAGTTTGAGCTCAGCCATGTCATGGCGCTTCTGCCCTTGTAGAATGGCGGCTGCCAAACCTGCATTAGTGAGCGGCCCTCCAAGCTCACGGCAAACCTTTAGCCAGTCCTGCAATCCTTTACTCTTTCTGGGTGTAATGGCTGTCCTGCATTCCTGCGTAGCCTGTTCATAGACTAACTGTTCAATTAAAGGCATAGCCGCCTCTGGGTCACCGAAAATTCTTCCTGCTGCTTCTGTCATTCGAGCTACAAAGTCTGAGAACGGTTCCTGGGGGCCCTGAATGATCTTTGTTAAATGCCCGCCTGCCTCTCCTTTCCTAGAGAGTGCCTTCCATGCCTTAATGGCGGCAGCTGAGATCTGGGCATACGCTCCCCAATGATAATTTGTCTGGTTAGCAGNGTATTGTCCCTGACCTGTAAGCAACTCAAAAGTCCATATTCTTTGGTCCCCTTCAGCGGTGGCATTGGCTCTTGCCTGTACTTGGCAGGAATCTTGCCACAGGGCTTTCCACTCTAAGTACAATCCCATGTTAGAGGCCACCGCGTTCACCACAGTCATCCAGTCCCCAGGAGTCATAGCCAAAGTGGCAAGTCTTTCAACTTGCGCTATAGTAAAATTAGCGTTGACTCCATAGTTATGGACTGACTCAGCAAGCTCCTTAATCTGTATGTACTCCACCGGGGCGTGAACGTGTCTGCCATGGGCTCCTTCAAAGACCGGAAACGCTTGCTGCACTTTCCTCTGTTCCTCTTTTGGAATAAATGAGTCTGAATGGTACCTCTCCACATAGGGTGGAGGGGCACTAGGACCCAGAGGTCGAGGACCCAGAGACCGCTCGGCTAGCTGGCTTTTGTCTCCGATTGCCTTTTTCTTATTTTGTAACTGATTAGCTCGATCATCTGGATGGTATCTCTCTTCCTCACAATGAGCTGCCTCTTCCTCTAAGTCTATTTCCTCAGAGGGGTCAAGCTCCTCACCCTATATCAAAACCTAGACCGTTAAACTCATCTAACGGTGGATAAAGGCTCCCTTTCTTAGAGGCCTCTTTTGCCCTATCTTTCTTCTTCTCTCCCCTTTTTCCCCTTTTCTCTTCTCACCCAGGGCATCCTTTCCCTTGTTTCTCTCTTCTTCAGGCTCAAGGTCCACAGAAGGGCCTCTCTTCTTAGGTGCACCTCTTTTTTTCTGAGCTCCTAATCTCTCTCCCCGCTCTGCCTCTGATAGACTGTCCTGAACCTCCTCCAGCACCCTCTGTCCTGCCCTAACCATTTGTTGACATTCCTCATCTTTTAAACANGACCTTACCAGCTTCCATAATGGCATGGTCCCTGCTTTCAGCTTGGCATGCTGCTGTTCCCTAACTAGATCTCCTTCCAGTTTCTCCCAGGAGGTGACAGTCAGGGACCCTGAGCACACATACCACGGAGCTATATGATCTATCTCTTTTACAAAGTCTTCCAGTGTTTTAGTGGCGATCTTTAGGCCACGCTGTCTCAAGACCGACTGTAAGGCGGTCACCACCGAGTGAGAGGCACCCATACTGCTCCTTTATATACAGGAGAAATCTTATGTATTGGAGGGGGCACAGCAGCTTATCTACATCTGACTAACCGTGTCTAGCTGTGACTGTAAAGTGGGTCAGCAGCTCCATCGGTGGAAGCAATATGAAATCAAAAGAAAAAGGACAATGCTCACTAAAACAATCAAGAAGGCTTCTAGCGCCGGAGTTAATTCAAGACCGAACATACCTTGCAGAGCTAACCACATCCTGCAGTTCTGAATCCGCCCCATGAACGGAGGGTCTCCTCAGCACTGGTGATGGCTTCCCGGGTTTCCCGCACCACTTGTCCCGAGCTGATGTCTCGCCAGCAAGAACACACTTGGACAACCGGATTCTTCTGCAGCAAAGCTTTATTGCTTCATTGAGAGGAAGACCCCCAGCCCCAGAAATGGTGCTGTTTATATATGCCTAGCGTGGCGTGTCTGCACTTGATTGGCTGCTTGCTCATAGTTTCAATATTATGCCCCGGGATGGGTCATGACTTGGTGCGAATTCACTCTTGCACCTGCGCACATTGTATCTTTATTAGTTATGCACAGTGGAAGCCAACGCCATCTTGTAATGGCGATTGCTCATGGCTCTCCACAAGATGAACTTGCAGAAGTCAATTCTCTTCTTCTATCATGTGATCTAGAAAAATAAACTCTGGGTATCAGAACTAATAGCAAGTAGCCTTACTAAATGATTCATCTCACTGGCTATTACATTATTATTCTTAAAACTGAAGACCAATGATATGACTCAGTGTTTAAGTGAGATATGTCCTGAGCCTACCTAGCTAACATCAATTTCTCAGTCAGCATGAAGAAAGGGTTGGATTAGCACCTGGAATTTTAAACTCTGCACATGGCTGTTGAATGTGCACATACACACACATACAAGTAAATAAATGTAAAGTAAATTTAATCGAATATAATCTAAGAAAACATTGCAAAGTAAAATAAATTCCATAAGGCATACAATGCAGTTGAAAGCTCCAAATGTAAAAGAAAAGTATGCATATAGTTTAGGAACAGTGTCTAAGAAATGTTATACAGAAGGCAGGGTGTGATACTGGAGATAGAGTTCAGTAGAATAGCGCTTGATGGCATGCTCCAGGATTACGATTCAATGAGCAGCTCTGAAAGAAAAAGGAATGATTTTCAGTATTTGTAATACAAATGTGTTTAAATGCAAACAAACTCATGTCATGACATACTCATGTTTCTAAAGCTTTGAAGTGCCTGTGTGAAAATGTAAACAACCTGTCTTGAAGATGGGGCCATTAGCACTGTCTCCCCTGGACATAATTTTCTATGTATTCTAGGTTGTACATACAATATACTTAAAAAATATTTAAAAGACACTCCAAACAACCCTTCTATAAAAAATATTTACTAAAAGTAAAGTTAAACAGTGGATCTTTCCAGAAGGACAATGAAGCACATGTCTGCATTCTAAACTATAATTTATTACGTTAGCACATTTTAACACTTGACAAAATGTTAAAATTTGGGAGAATGTTGAGGAGGAGTGTATAGTTGGAGGAAGTAGGTAACTGTGCATGGTTCTTGGGAGCTCTCTCTCATCTTGATCTCTTCCTACTTTACTCAGTTGTGTTTCCCACCACAATGCCTTTAAAAGCTCTGTTCTATTGTATTCTCTCATCATGATGGAGGAAATCACATAGTACTTGACATAAAATTAACACTTCCTGTTTTCATCGTTTTACTCAGCTCAAAGCACTAAGAAATTTACAAAACATATGCCCTTTGTTGTCTGCATAAGAATGAAGGAAGAAGCAGATGCTTTGGGTTGCTGGTCAGCCTGGTGGAAGGCTTCAATGAAGTGATGTTACATTAAAGAGAGGTGTCATGTCTGTTATGCACACTGTGAAACCAGTCTATAGCTGCGGCATTTGTCAGTCAGGACACATGTGCTACACAAAGACAATAATGTAGAGAGGAGTGCATGTGCTATATGTCAGTCAATGCTGATAGTATAGAGGGAGGAAAGGAAGGAATACCACATTCTAGATATCAACATCTGATGGTGAGTCAAAGCAGGTGTCAGGATTTTGCCAGTGCTAGACATTGATGATCCACTTTTAGGAGGCTACAAGAGTACAGGGAAGGCATGAGGGCTTACCTAAGTACAACAGGCAAGCAAGGGCCAGAGCTTTAAAACTTGTTACAGAAAGAATGTGTTTCACAACATGAATAATGATAATAAAATGATCCCTTAGAAATTGTAGTGTTCGTGCAATGACTAGTACAGGTATGGTATACACTGGATATATGTTTACCTGCAAAGGAAGAAAGACAAGAGTCAAAACACATATATGTTGAAATGCTGCATTGCCCTGGTCAATGAGAATATTCAGTGTCCTATGTAATTTGTCACTCATTAATTGGCGGATAATTGTACACACAGGTAGTACTCTGCCTTCAAAGGTGCTAGGTGAAATTTTAGCGCACAAATACTTTCATCCCTGCTTATAATCACAGACAAATATCTTAAGACCAACAAGAGAACTTTCAAATGCTGTGGGTTTTTTATGTTAATGGATTTATTTGAACTACCACATTTGGCAACCAATAACATAAGGGGTGCTTTTTTCTACTTTTCTACAGAACCACATTCTACCACACTCACTTTCTTTGATCATAAATCTGGGGAAGGCTGCACCCCTTATGGGAAAGCATGATCAATCATAAGATACAAAGATATCACATACCCATAATAATTTTCATTCTTGCACACTTCTGGCCTTTTTTAGCTGTACAGAAGTTTTGTGTTGACTGACACTTGCTAGAAGATCCCAATTGTCTACACTCAACACATTGCAGAGCTGAAAATGCAAAACAAATTTTAAGAGGTTTATTCAGGGTGAGTTTGAGGCATCATGATGTAGCTCTGAAGAAGAAATAATGACAAAGGGAGGATTTGTTTATATGTTGTACTGACCATGGTAGAAGTAAAGGATGGCTTCAAGACACCAAAATGATCTTTCCACTCTGAATCACAGCAGTGGATAGCAGAGGTTCTCCAAATGTATCTATCTATCTATCTATCTATCTATCTATCTATCTATCTATCATCATCATCTATCTATCTATATCCTGATTGTGGTATCCATTTCCCAGTAGGGCTGCTATGTCTGACCACAGTGGTAGAGAATGTGACTCATCCTGCAGAAACTCGATAAGGCAGTGTAGTGTGATACCTGAATGGCTCCACTGTCTAAAAATAGGAAGCATGGAGAAGGAGCTGAGAGAGGGGAGCCCAGGAATGGGACAAGAAAAAAGAAAAAAAGAAAGAAAGAAAGAAAGAAAGAAGGATGGAAGGAAAGAAGGAAGGAAGGAAGGGGAGTGCAGGAGGGAGGAAAGGAAGGAAGGAGGGAAGGAAGGAAGGAAGAAAGAAAGAAGGGAAGGAAAGTTCTTTTCTTGCACAACTTTCTAATCTACATTTAGGGCCATAAAAAATTAATCTTGAAAAATTGAAAATGTTCAATTGTTAAGAAGTGAAGTAAGGAGGAAGAGAAGTAACCTGAAGAAGGACCAGGACCATGAAAAGATGAAATAGGAGGAAAAACAAAGGGTTTATGATTTTCACATTAGATACAAGGGGAAGAGAGGAATGTATGAGTATGATAATGAAGGATTCAAGGATCATGTCTAAATGCAGTCAGGTCCTATCTCCTGGATTTCAACTCCCAAAAGTACAAAATACTGTGATAATAGAATGTCTGTCCACAAACAGAAGTCCCTGAATACCAGAACCTTACATTTCAGGAAGCCCACCAGAAAAGAGAGTTCTTGCAGGTGCAGCAGGAGGTACATTCTAATTGCATTGGAATCCTAGGAGCAGAGAGCAACTGAAAAGCCATTTTCTGATTGGATACAATGCTCACTCCAAAAATCAAAACATGCTAAGTACTATTAACTAATCAAAACAATGTTACTGGCTACACTAAAAGCACTAGGGAGGACCTAGTATTATTTTGCTAAGTGGACATAGTAATAAAATGCTCCCTAAGTTAGGATGTTTCTACTAATACATAATTGCATCTATCCACCCTTATGAGATAAGCTTGTTTTTTAATAATTGGTAGTTAATAGCTAGACATTAAATGGGTTAACATTCAGAGAACACAAGACTATGGGGAATGCAATGGATCCATATATGTTATGCCTGGTACCCTAAAAGATTGTCGAATTATCACAGATGTGTCAGAATGTTTGTAAGCCAAGCATATTGAACATAAAAATCAAAACAGGGTTTTCGAGACATGACTGTGTCTTTCCATACTAGAACTCTCAAAAATGTGCCTACATTCACAATACATGCACAAGATGAAGATATCCAAATTCCTGGTTTAGTTGACAGTGGAGGCCATGAAACCCTCACTGCTAGCTTGGAAGCTATTATAAATTGATGTAAATGGAAAGACAGTTTACTTTTCTAGCGGCAGGTTTCCTAAGAAGCTACCCATGCTCCAGTAAATGGTATTATAACGCTCACATAGAAATAATCAGCATTGTTCAGTTGACTTAAAAACACAACATGAGTTGACAGTAAAAATTGTGAGGGTTAGATGGGAAAGAAAATAGAGGTGAGGGAAGAAGCTGACTTTGATAAAAATACATACACATGCATGAAATCAGATCCATCAAAGAAGGAAAATAAAGCTCAGAAACTTGTTAGTATTTATTATAAATATGCTTTTATTGAAAAATCAATATAAAAGATGCCAATTGAAAATTGCTTTAACATTTTTTCAGTTTCAGAAACTTTACAACATTTCTCCACCACTCCATCCCATTGTCCCCAGGAAAAACTTCTTAGAAATTCTCCACCCTTGCTAAAAATGAGATAGAATAAGTGATATTTATCTAATGCCAACCCCCTGGTTGTACCCCCCATTTGTAGCAGAAACCATATTATGGACTTTTTCTGTCTGCCTCATTCTCAGGGGTGTACACAGATCCTGGTAGCACATACAATTTTCCCTTCTGTAGACCCATTCAATATCCCAAAACTTCTAGTCTATCCTTATTCCTAAGTGTCAGCTCCCAATATCAAGAAGAAACATATTCCTGGAAGACCGGTGGCCACATCTGACAGGATCTTTGAAGCATTTTTACCAGGTAATACACAGCCCAAACCACAACAGAATCTAAGAAAAGAAGCACTCATCTACCAAACTCCAAACTACAAACACCTTGAATTACAATCTTCCCAAACACAGAAGACTAGATTCCTGCATAAAAGCATAATCAAAGGAGCAAGGTCAATATGCTTCCAATAGAGAGAAGCATCCTTACTACAGTAGGCTCTGAGAAATGTTATATACTCAACTAACAAGAGAAGGATTTTAAAATAGCTATTGTGAATATGCTCAAGAAACTCAAAGAGCATATGAAAGCCTTGCTGAAAACTCCTAAATGATAATCAGTGGAATGAAATGAAGAAAAGAGTTCAACAGGTCAACACATAAAAGTGGAAATAGAATCAATAAAGAAAACCTAAGCTGAGGAAAACTGGAAATGAAAAATTTAGGCACTCAAAGATAGGCAAGCGACACCAATAGAATATAAGAAGTGAAGAGAGATGTTAGGCAAAGAAGAAAATATAGGGAAAATGGGTACTTTAGTCAAAGAAAATACTAATTCTTAAAAATTAACACAGGCACAATTTTTTTTTAAAATCCAGACACCAATCTTTCTTCTTAACCCCAGTGTAGGCTGCTGAGCACTCTAGAGGACTCTCCATGCCACAAGTCCTCAGGATCATGGGTGAGTGGAATGCAACATCAGCTCCAGAGAATTCAGGAGGGGCTTCTGCCAGCAGGAACAGGAACAAAGGAACCCTGCCTGCCCAGAGGCTGGGTTCCTGTCCAGTTGGGGCCACCCCTGCAATCTCTCTTCTGAACCCCAGCAGAGGCCGCTGAGCTCCAGAGAACTCTCCATGCTGCAGGTCCTCAGGATGACCTCGGAATCTTGGAACCTCGGGGTAACCTCGGGATCATGGGAGGCAGATCAGAGACCCAGAACCCGGGGCACCTTCCTTGCCAGAGGAGAGTCAGCCTACAGGAAGGGCTCTGACTCCAGGCCTCAAAAGGTGGATCAGAGCTCAAGACTTCTGGACCTGCCCTGCAAGAGGAGAGCATGCCTGCAGAGAGTGCTCTGACCACTGGGACTCAGGTGAGAGTTGGATTCCCAAGAGTGCTGACAGAAGCTAACAGAATCACAGGAGGATCAAGCTCCAGACAGAGACAGCTTGAACATTCACACCAGAGATTTCCAGATGGCAAAAGGCAAGTGTAAGAATCTTACTAACAGAAACCAAGAACACTGAGCATCATCAGAACCCAGTACACCCACCACAGTGAGTCCTCAGTACACCAACACACCTGAAATTCAAGACGCAGTTTTAAAATCATAATACATGATGATGGTAGAAGATTTTAAGAAGCACATTAATAACTCACTCAAAGAAATACAGGAGAACACTGCTAAAGAGGTAGAAGGTGTTAAAGAGGAAGCACAAAAATCCCTCAAGGGATTACAGGAGAACACTGTGAAACAGGTAGAAGAAACGCAAAAATCCCATAAAGAATTACAGAAAAACACTGCTAAACAGGTAGAAGAAACACAAAAATCCCATAAAGATACGGGAAAACACTGCTAAACAGGTAGAAGAACCACAAAAATCCCTTAAAGAATTACAGGAAAACACAACCAAACAGGGGATGGAATTGAACAAAATTCAGGATCTGAAAATGAAAGTAGAACAATAATGAAAACCCAAAGGGAGACAACTCTGGAGATAGAAAAACTAGGAAAGAAATCAGGAACCATAGATGTGAGCATCAACAACAGAATACTAGAGATGGAAGAGAGAATCTCAGGTACAAAACATTCCATAGGGAACATGGACACAACAATCAAAGAAAATGCAAAA
>NW_018393955.1:0-4753 GCF_900095145.1 Mus pahari | reverse complement strand
AAGTTATGAATCAAAGGGATTTAACAGATATCTACAGAACATTTTATCCTAAAACAAAAGGATATACCTTCTTCTCACAACCTCATGGTACCTCCTCCAAAACGGACCATATAATTGGTCACAAAAAGGCTTCCACAGACACAAAAATATTGAAATTATCCCATGCATTCTATCAGATCACGATCACCACAAACTAAGGCTGATCTTCAATAACAGCATAAATAATAGAAAGCCAACATTTACGTGGAAACTGAACAAGACTCTAGTCAATGATACTTTGGTCAAGGAAGAAATAAAGAAAGAAATTAAAGCCTTTTTAGAGTTCAATGAAAATGAAGACACAACATACCCAAACTTATGGGACACAATGAAAGCAGTTCTAAGAGGAAAACTCATATCTTTGAGTACTGCCAAAAAGAAACTAGAGAAACAATACACTAGCAGTCTGACAGCACACCTAGACACTCTAGAGCGAAAAGAAGCAAATTCACCCAATAGGAGTAGATGGCAGGAAATAATCAAATTTAGGGCTGAAATCAACCAAGTGAAAACAAAAAGAACTATTCAAAGAAGCAATCAAACCAGGAACTGGTTCTTTGAAAAAAATGAACAATAAAGAGAAACCAATTAGCCACACTAAGTAGAGGGCACAGGGACAGTATCCTAATTAACAAAATCAGAAATGAAATGGAGACATAACAATGGATCCTGAGGAAATACGAAACATCATCAGATCCTACTACAAAAGGCTATACAAAACAAAACTGGAAAACCTGGATGAAATGGACAACTTCTTAGTCAGATACCAGATACAAAAGTTAAGTCAGGATCATATTATAAATCTTAACAGTTCCATTTCCCCTAAGGAAATTGCAGCAGTCATTAATAGTCTCCCAACCAAAAAATGCCCAGGACCAAATGGGTTTAATGCAGAGTTCTATCAGAGCTTCAAAGAAGACCTAATTCCAACTCTCCTAAAACTATTCCACAAAATAGAAACAAAAGGTACTCTACCCAATTCTTTCTATGAAGCCACAATTACTCTGATACCTAAACCACACAAAGATTCAAAAAAGAAAGAGAACTTCAGACCAATTTCCCTTATGAATATCAATGCAAAAATACTCAATAAAATCCTTGCAAACAGAAAATGGGACATAGTATTACTGGAAGATCCAGCAATTCCTCTCCTGAGCATATATCCAGAAGATGTTCCAACTGGTAATAAGAACACATGCTCCACTATGTTCATAGCAGCCTTATTTGTAATAGTCAGAAACTGGATACAGAAAATGTGGTACATTTACACAATGGAATACTACTCAGCTATTAAAAACAATGAATTTATGAAATTCCTCAGTAAATTGATGGATCTGGAGGGTATCATCCTGAATGAGGTAACCCAATCACAAAAAGGTTTAGGAGTTCTCTGGTGGAATTTTTAGGGTCACTTATGTATACTATCATATCATCTGCAAATTGAACAACCTGTATTGAAAGTAGGTATTGAGAAAGCAAACCTTTACTTAATACAATCATGTAGAGTAAAGTTGAAAAAACATTCTTTCAGATCAATCACTATGATAGGCCATTCCTTAGGCAATAAGGAAGGCAATGGAATCACAGGCTGCAAGGAACCTATTGACTGAATAAACTTATTAATCTCCCTGAGATCTGTCAACATTCTCCATTTGCCAGATTTTTTTTTAGTGATAAATACTGGAGAATTCCAAGGGCTTGTAGACTCATCTAAATGGACAGATTAGACAGTGTGTAACTGCCTTTGATAACATTCCCTAACTAATTTAGAATTTTAACCTGGTGGGTTTAATGGCTAGACAATGAAACTGAAGAGATATTAATTTGGTTTTCCAATGCTGTAATGTATCTTTTCCCATAAGTTAATGGCTATATCAGCTACATATGGCTTCAATGTTCCTACCTGCCCTTCTGGTCCTTTACATTTAAGCCAGCTGGCGCTTTGCTTTATTTGGGATAGGGTCCCAACTCCTTGAAATTGGATGCCTACTTCTTGAATTGGCCAACTGGACGGACAAGATTTTGGAGAGATAATGGTGACATCTGCTCCATTGTCAACCATTCCTTCAATATCAATATTCTTTACTAGTATTCTTAGTTTTGGCCTTTGATCCTCAATTGAACTTTGCTAAAGTATTCATTTTTGTCTCCCTTTGAGGCTTTTTGAATTGTCTATGGAACTTGCTTCGGCCTTGTCTGGTCCCAGAACATCTGTTTGTGAAGCAGTGGCCTTTAATTTTCCTGAGGAAGAGACCTCTACCTGCAAGTGAGCCCCTCCCCCCACCCCGGGAGTTTTCTGCCAGGATATTGCCCCATTCATCTGTTGTTGCTCTACATTTCCTAGTCAAATGTCGACCTTTGTCAGGGAAGGTTTCTTTTGCACCTTGTATGACTTAACTAAATTGTTCAAGTTTTTTCACTGATTCTTTGACTTTGTTCCAGGCCTTTAATGCTGACAATTAACACAATGTCAGAGTTTCTTCATCATATACAGCCTACATGACTAACTCAGCAAAGAGACCTTTACCAAGNAGTTGGTCTGTGGAAATCTCTCTACCCATGGCTCTATTTTGTTGTATTATCTCTGTCACCTCTTCTCTCCACCATGCAAACCATTATAAATGGGCAGCAGGTTCTACTATTGCTCTTGCCATACCTTTCTAGTCTTAGGGAATTATTTTATTTTTAATAGCCCAAGAAGTCAGGATTTGTTTTACAAATGGAAAATGCATTCCAAAATTAGTGACATTTTCCTTAAAATTTTTTGGTTCTATCACATCCACAGGTTGCCATTCTAATTCCATATAACCCTGTGGATAATCATTGACTAGGGGTCTTTGTTGTATATTAACCAGATAGAATAAAGTTTGTTTTCTAATAACCTTTGGTTGGCTTTCTCTAATTTTAATCTTCTGTCTCTACGTGAGTATTTTCCTTAATTGAAAATTTAAATTTCTCCCATAAGGTCTGTGCTCATGCTTTATATCTCTCCTTTTGTCACTTTTGTGTTCCTTGAGTTCCTGTACTCTCTGTTTAAGGTTCTGCCTCCACATACTGATTATATTTTATATTTCAATTCTGTGGTCTGCTGTCCATTTTATTTTGATTAATTAATTGTAAAAGGCTATTCTCCATGTCTTGATTCCAATCCTCATATTTTCTCTCTGTTGCTCATTCTGATCTATGAGCTGCTACATCATTTGTTCTAGGATCTTTTTCAGCTCCTTTTTCCCACCTTCATATTCACCTTTCTGTCACACAGAGTCACATCCAGATAAAACACTAACACACATAAAAATTAAGATTAAAAAATCCAATTGTGGTGAGATATACTTTTATATGTTTAGTTTAAAATTTTCTTTTTTTAAAAAATTGATTTATCTCTATTTTTTATACTCCAGATTTTATTCCTCTCCAGGTAACCCTTCTACTGTTCCACATCCCGTACCTCTTCCCCAACCTCCTGTCTCAATAATCATGTCCCCATCCCACTCCACCAGACCTCTAAACTCTCTGGGGCATTCAGTTTCTTAAATGTTAGGTGCATCTTCTCTGTCTGAACCCAGACCCAGCAGTTCTCTGCTGCATATGTGTTAGGGGCCTCATATCAGCTGTTGTATGCTGCCTAGTGGGTGACTGAGTGTTTGAGATCTCTCAGTGTTGAGAGATCTCAGGGTTCCAGGTTAATTGGGACTGCTTGTCCTCCTACAGGATCACCTTCTTCCTCAGCTTCATCCAGATATTCCCTAATTCAACTATAGGGGTTAGCAGCCTCTGTTCATTCCTTGACTGTAAATATCTGCATCTGACTCTTTCAGCTGCTTTTTTGGTCATTCTGAGGGTAGTCATGGAGGTCCCTTTTTGTGAGTGCTCCATAGCCTCAGTAATAGTGTCAGGTCTTGGGTCCTTTACTTGAGATGGATCCCACTTTGGGCCTGTGCCTGGAATTTCTTTTCCTCTGGCTCTTCTCCATTTCCATCCCTGCAGTTCTTTCAGACAGGAACAATTATGGGTCTGAGTTTGACAATGGGATAGCTACCCCATTCCTCACTCAATGTCTTTTCTTTCTGCTGGAGGTAGGTTCTACAAGTTTCTTCTCCCCGCATAGGGCATTTCATATAGACTGCCTCCCTTTGAGTCCTAAGAGTCTCTTGCTTCCCAGGTCTCTGGTACATTCTGGAGCCCCCCTCCAACCATCTAACTCGCAAGGTTGCCTGTTTCCATTCTTCTTGCTGGTCCTCTGGGCTTCAGTTCTTTTCCCCTACTCAATTCCAGATCATGTTCCTCTTTCCCTTGTAACCCCATCCTGACCATGATGTTCATATTGCTCTTATTTGTGACAGCCAGAAGCTGGAAACAACCCAGATATCCCACGATAGAAGAATGGATACAGAAAATGTAGTTCATTTACACAATGGAATACTACTCAGCTATTAAGAATGAGAACATCCTGAATTTTGCACACAAATGGGTGGAAATAGAAAATATCATTCCTAGTGATGTAACTCAGACCCCAAAGGATATGCATGGTATTTACTCACTAATAAGTGGATATTAACCAAAAAATAAATAAATTAATTAAAGTACAGAATACTGTACTGGCTAGCTTTTTTTTCTGATTTATCAGGTTTTTTTTTTAATTTTAAATTATTATTATTTTCTTTATTTACATTTCAAATGCTATCGGGAAAGTTCCCTAAACCTCCCCCCACCC
>NW_018393954.1:0-2538 GCF_900095145.1 Mus pahari | reverse complement strand
AACAAAAGAACCAAAAAATCCCTAAAATATTAAAACCCAAAACACTGTAAAATCTTGAAAATATCCTAAATTCTAAAAAAACCCCTGAAACCCTAAAAAAAAAACACCTAAAGCCTTTAAAAAAGGCAAAAACTCTTTTAAAAAAAGCCTTAAATTCATTAAAAGCACTAAAAGAACCCTAAAATCCAAAAAAACCTAAATTACTTTTTAAAACAAAACTAAACAATCCCTAAAACAATAGGAAAATCTAAAAACTAAAATGCTAAAAATACTCTAAATCCGTAAAAAAGAAACCATATAAAAGCTACAAAAAACTCTAAGATGCTGAAATTCCCCCCAAATCCTAAAACCCTTAAGAATCCCAAAAACCCCTAAAACCCTAAAAAAGGACACCCAAAGCCCTAAAAAAAAGACCCCTAAAGCCTTAAAAAAAATGAAAGCCCAAAATACTAAGGAAATGTAAATTCTTTAAAGAACAAAAACAAAAAATAATAAAAAAGCCTAAATTCCTTTTAAAAGTCTGAAAAAAAAAACCCCTAAATTTCAAAAAAACCTTCTAGAACCCTAAAAAACCTTTAAAAAAACACTAAGAACCAGAATACTTAAAAGCCCTATAACCCTTTTTAAAAAACTTTAAAAACCCTTAAATTCTAAAAAACTAAAAAAAACAGTAAAACCCTAATCAAAACCTAAAACTTTAAGCCCCTAAAGCCCTAAAAACCCACCTCAAAGCCTAAAAGATCCTAAAAACCCTAAAAAAAAAAAAAAAAAAAAAAAAAAAAAGCTAAAGACTTAAATATACCCAAAAAACGTAAAAACAAACAAAACAAAACAAAAATACCTTTAAAAATGTAAAATTAAAAAATAAAAGCTTAAAATCCCTAAAGATAAAAATATTGAATCCCCCCAAACCGTAAAATCGCTAAAATCCTTTAAAAAAAAACCTAAAACATTAAAAAAAAAACCATAAAAATCTAAAAAATAAAAAAAATCTAGAACACTGAAACAAACACTAAAATGATGTAAAACACAAAGAAACCTGTCAGACCCTAAAAACATACAAAACCCCTAAAACTCTGAAATCTTAAAAATAACCTAAAACACTAAAAACAATTATCTGAAACCCTAAAAAACTGCACAACCCTAAAAAAATAACCCCTAAAGCCTTAAAAAAAGAAAAAAAACAAAATACCAAAACCCTTAAAAACCTCTAAAATCCTTAAAAATCCCTAAAAGAAACCTAAGAATCTAAAAAAACTAAAATCCTTTTAAAAAAAAAAAACTTAAAAATTATGAAAAACTAAGAAAACCTAAGATCCTTTAAGAAAGTTAAAATAAACCCTAAAATGCTCAAACCATAATAAACCCTAAAATTCTAAAAAAAATTTAAAACCCTAGAAAGACCTTAAAAGAACCAAAATATCTAGAAATAAAAACTATAAAAAATCCCAAAACCCCTAAAAAATACACACAAACCCAAACAAACCCTAAAATTATTTTTTAAAATCCTCAAAAACCCTATGAAGACCCTAAAAGAATCTTTAAAAAAAAAATCTCTAATCCCTTAAGAAATAACTGAAAACCCTAAAAACTCTAAAATCCTTAAAAGAATGCCAAAACACCTCCAAACCCTAAGATACTTTAAAGTTCTAGAGCTCAAGCACCCTGAAAAAATTCTAAAAGAAAGCTAAAAAAAAAAAAAACTACGACCCCAAAACAAAAAATGCTTTAAAACAATAAAAATAAATTAAAATCCTAAAAAATCCTAAAACCCTAATAAAAAAACTCCATAAAAACCTAAAAAAAAAATCACCTGAAGCCCTAAAAATCCAATAAAACCCTAAAAGACCCTAAAGACTTTTAAAAAAACAAAACCCTAAAAAAAAAAAAAACTAAAATAATTTTTTAAAAACCCTAAAAGAACACTAAAACCCAAAAATCATTACAAAAACACAACAAAAACCCTAAAAACCTAAAAAAAAACCCTAAAATTTTGAATAAAACTCAAGCACCCTACAAATACCCTAAAAAACCCTAAAGACCTAAAAATAATCTAAAGCCATAAAAGTCGCTAAAAATAAACTAAAACCCTGAAACTCAAAAAATAAATAAATAAATAAATCGCTAAAATTATTTTTTAAAAGCACTAAAAATCTGTAAAACCCTAAAAAGCCCCCAAACCCCCCAAAACAGGTGGGGATGAGATGAGGGAAATGTACAAATGGTCAGCCATTGAGCAGACGTGTGTAGCAATTGGGGGTGGAGAACTGGGGGATCATCAACAGAAAGTCCCTGAAGCCAAGAAAGCAAGAAACTCTGAATACCAAACTGGGATGGCATTAGCTGAAATACGCAACAGAGGGGAGAGAGAACCTGTAGAAAACACATCCACTGCTTAGAGACGGACCCATTTTGAGGGTTTGTGTCACTCACACTTCTCAAAATTTTAACCCAGCATTTCTCTTGCCTCATTAAACACAGGGACAAAGAGTGCAGCTGAGACTGAAGGAAATACACCTAGAGACTGTCCCACCTGGC
>NW_018393953.1:5029-24404 GCF_900095145.1 Mus pahari | reverse complement strand
ACACTGAAATATGTAGAGGAGAAAGTGGAGAAAGCCTCAAAGATATGGGCACAGGGGAAAAATTCCTAAACAGAACAGCAATGGCCTGTGCTGTAAGATCAAGAATCAACAAATGGGACCTCATAAAATTACAAAGCTTCTGTAGGGCAAAAGATACTGTCAGTAAGACAAAAAGGCCACCAACAGATTGGGAAAATTTTTTTTTACCAATCCTAAATCTGATAGGGGACTAATATCCAATATATACAAAGAGCTAAAGAAGCTGAACTCCAGAAATTCAAATAACCCCATTTAAAAATGGGCTACAGTGCTAAACAAAGAATTCTCAACTGAGGAATACTGAAGGGCTGGGAAGCACTTGATAAAATGTTCAACATCCTTAATTATCAGGGAAATGCAAATCAAAACAACCCTGAGATTCCACCTCACACCACTCAGAATGGTTAGGTTCAAAAATTCAGGTGACAGCAAATGGTGACAAGGATGTGGAGAAAGAGGAACACTCCTCCATTGCTGGTGGGATTACAAGCTTGTACAATCACTCTGGAAATCAGTCTGGTGGTTCCTCAGAAAACTGGACATAGTACTACCGGAAGATCCAGCAATACCACTTCTGGGTACGTACCCAGAAGATGTTCCAACTGGTAATAAGGACGCATGCTCCACTATGTTCATAGCTGCTCTATTTATAATAGCCAGAGCTGGAAAGAACCCATATGTCCCTCAACAGAGGAGTGGATACAGAAAATGTGGTACATTTACACAATGGAGTAGTACTCAGCTATTAAAAACAACTAATTTATGAAATTCTTAGGCAAATGGATGTACCTGGAGGATATCATCCTGAGTGAGGTAACCCAATCACAAAAGAAGTCACTTGATATGCATTCACTGATAAGTGGATATTAGGCCAGAAACATGGTATACCCAAGATACCTTCTCCAAAATACAAGAAAATCAAGAAGAAGGAAGACCAACATGTGGATACTTCATTCCTCCCTAAAATAGGGAATAAAATATCCATGGAAGAAGTTGCAGAGACAAAGTTTGGAGCTAAGGTGAAAGGTTGGACCATCCAGAGACTGCCCCAGCCGGGGATCTTTCCCATAATTAGCCATCAAATACAGATACATGCCAGCAAGAATTTGCTGAAAGGACCCTGATATAACTGTCTCTTGTGAGGCTATGCCTGTGCCTGGCAAATACAATGAAGTGGATGCCCACAGTCATCTGTAGGATAGAACATACGACCCCCAATGGAGGAGCTCGAGAAATTACCCAAGGAGCTGAAGGGGTTTGCAACCCTACAATTGGAATATGAACTAATCAGTACCCCTAGAGTTCATGTCTCTAGCTACATATACAGCAGAAGATGGCATAGTATTCCATCTTTGGGAAGAGAGACCCCTTGGTCTTGCAAACTTTATATGCCCCATACAGGTGGATGCCAGGGCCAAGAAGTAGGAGTGAGTGGGTAGAGGAACAGGGCGGGATGAGAGTATAGGGGACATTTGGGATAGCATTTAAATGTAAATGAAGAAAATATCTAATAAAATAATAAAAAATACATTAAAATAATATTAAGGCTGATAAATACAGAGGCGGATGCTGGCAGCCAATTATTGGACTCAATTATCGCTCATTAATGGAGGAGTTAGAGAAAGGACTGAAGGAGCTGATGGGGTTTGCAATCCTATAGGAGGAACAACAATATCAACCAACCAGACCCCCTCCCCGCACCACCTCGAGCTCCCAGGGACTAAACCAACAACCAAAGAGGGACCCATGGCTCCAGCCACATATGTAGCAGAGGATGGAGTAGTCGGTCATCAATGGGAGGAGAAACCCTTGGTCCTGTGAAAGCTTGATGCCCCAGTGTATGGGAATGCCAGGGTGGGAAGGGAGGAATGGGTGGGTGTGTGGGTGGGGAACATCCTCATAGAAGCAAGGTAAGGAGGTTGAGATAGGGAGTCTCCAGGGTGGGGGAAAACTGGGAATGGAGATAACATTTGAAATGTAAATAAAGAGCAACAACAACAACAACAAAAAAGAAAGAATGGAAGAAAGAAAGAAAAAGAAAAAAAGAAGAAAAACGTCTAAGAAAACCAGTTATTCTATTTTTATATGATTTTATTTAATTAAAAGATTATCCATTAAGGAAATCTCAAAATAAGGTATTATCAATAAAATACATGTAATTTTCTTCTGTGAAGTTTTAAAAATACTGGATTTCTGTCACAGAAGATAATGTCCAGTGCTGACAACCTTTCTCCAGATTGAAGTTGCCTTTCCATGTTTCAGAAACAACTTCTTTCTTTCCTCATCAGAAAGGTTGGTGTTACGACGGGAAAAATAAATTTAAGTTATTTCTTAAGTCTACACTGGAAAGATAAAGTTAAAATCAAATATAGTAATAAGTTGCTATTGCTGTAAAGGAGAAGGTTTTGACCTAAAAACTGTGATGGTTTAGTGTCTTCTCTGATTGATTACAGACTGGCTCTCATCTTCCTTCATTTAATTGAAGAGGTTATTATTGGCATTGAAATTGGGAATGCCTGGAAATGAAAGTGTATATTTCAAGTAATATTTACCATAAATGTGAAACACCCAAGAAAAAAGAGATGAATAAAACTGACAAAGAAATATGGATTAAGTATTTCTTGTAAATAGAAGCATATATTGAAATTGGTTGATTGTTAAAAATTCAAAGAGTATATGTCAAGAGCATCTGATCCCACGTGTGTGTGTGGGGGGGAGTATTTGTATATGTATGTATGTGTGTATGCTTAGACCTAACTTTATTTTTAAATTATTTTGATGCAATTGTATGCTGTGTTTATATCATTATTGTCTCCTTGTTCTAGCCCCCCTAGTGTCTACCTTCTCTCTCTCTCTCTCTCTCTCTCTCTCTCTCTCTCTCTCTATATATATATATATATATATATATATATATATATATATATGGTGAGGTTATGGTTGTGTGCATGTCTATGTACACTTATTGTTCCTCACATGTATATGTATGTCTATATCTATGACAAGTCAACCTAAGATAAAGTGCTATAGGGAATTAATAGAGAAAAGGAAATTCCATTGTTTTTCCTTCTTTGCTTTATTCTTCATTTATTTAAATTATATCTGACTTAGATTATCACAGATTGATTAGAAGAATCAGTTTGCCCTCAGAAATCAGAAGTAATCATAAAATTACACTCCTGATATCATGAGAATGTGCCTGCGGACTTTGCAGACTCCTAACTTTGGGATTTCTCAATCACTTTCTTAGAAGCATGTGACTCACAAAATGCTATTTTTGTGACACAGTTGCAATAATAGTATCTATTATGGGAAGGCAGGTACAGTAGCACTATTTGAGGGAATCAAAAAAATAGCTGCGTCAAATGATGTGTGAATCTTGTATCTTGGCTGTGGACAAGATATGGACTTTTCAGTGACATCTAGGAATGATGGTTCATTAAAAGTCTACATTCCAACTTAAAAGGGTAATCAAGACACTGAAGTAAATATCTAACACATCTTTCAGAGTACCTCATAGAAAAGGGAGTTTAACTTTTTCTGAGCCTTTGATTGTTGCTTGTTTCCATTTGTTCTTACACATTGCATATGCTAGGCACTACTTTATTCATGCAACTCTATATTTACCACATGAAGCATTCATTCAAGATTATCAAGAAATATTAGGAGACTATAACACTTTATATGTGGTATGCTGAAATTAATTGCTATTAAGTGAAACTGCCATAGAGAGTCCTTGTATTTCATCCTTGTTCTCAACTTTGATTTTGGTGTTCACCAATGTTATCAGTTACCATTAAGAACACTGGAAGAAAATGTGTCATTCTTTGTGACAAGAAAGATAAATGGTCTTTTATGTTCCATACCAAAGAAGACAAGGAAGTTATAAAATGGAAGGAACAGATTGATTTCACTAACTAGACTGATATCTGTTTCATTTGAGATGAGGTAGAGATAAGAAAAAATGAAATAAGCCTTAAATGAGTTTTTTGTTTGTTTGTTTTGTTTTTTGGGGGGGGTTGTTTGTTTGTTTTTGTTGTTGTTGTTTTTTTGATTTTTGAGGCAGGGTTTTTCTGTATAGCCCTGGCTGTACTGGAAGTCACTCTGTAGACCAGGTTGGTTTTGAATTCAGAAATCTGCCTGCCTCTGCCTCCTAAGTGCTATGATTAAAGGCATGCACCACCACAGTCCAGCAGGGTTTTGTCTTTAATAACATTCAATTCTCTTTCTAGGATCTTCTCTTAGCATGCATGTCATGCATCTGACAAATTTCTATAACAGTACATCAGTAGATCCAATGCCTCTGGACTCCAAGAATTCTGCACTCAATTTACAATACCTATGAGCAGACATACAAGTACACACATATACACACATAAGCACACATACACAGGCACACGTAGAAACATACAATACTCCTAAGCACACATACAAACCTGCAAAATTCAAAATAATAAAAATAATTTTCTTAAGTAGAAAAGACCAATATATGATATGCTTTGACCTTGTGTTTAAATGCTTAAAATTTTCCTCATATTTCAATAAGGAAAGAATGGTTTTCAAGGATAGTTAATTATGATCAGTAAGGTTATTTTTGTTCAAGTTGCTACTTGAAACAAATAAGAATTAAATGGTGAAAAAGAATGTGGTTTCACATTTCTTGTCTGAATCTATGGAGGATGGGTCACAAACACTATGGCCAGGGTCACAAAAATTCTGAACTGCATTAATTACCTTCTAAGAATTATTTTGGGATACTTATTCCCTACTAAGCTGATAAGGCACATCACCTGGCTCCAAGGTACTGATTCCATGGCTCTAAATATGGGAATCTGACCCCATGCAGTTCCTCTTTAGAAGGATCTCTTTTAGTGTGAATGTTGCACACATACCATGTCTTTTCTGTAGCAAGAAATGATTAAGGGGAAATGGAAACATGAAAGTGAACATGTATATCAAGCACATATGCACATATCAGGGACAAATAGGGAGGGAAATAAGATAATTTCTGGGGGGGAATGTGTCTAGTCAATGTTGCCTACCTTTCCTTGACCTGATATTATGAAACATGTTAAAGTTAGCATAGCATCATGGTTCCAGAAAAAAAAAATCCAACAGAGGCCCAAGAACACTTAAAAATTATGGGTCAACAAGATCTTCTCTATGTCATAAAGTCTACAGATTGAAGAAATGCAAAGAGAAAATACATAATGCTAAGGTTGATCAAATATAGAAAATGAAGTAATCTTGACCTTATCAATTCTTCCCATCAACAAAGCCCATCTGAAGTGCAATGATAATATAGTAGACACTTAGAGTTATAGGACAGAATAAACTTATTAGAAAAGCTGACATCCTCAACAATAGCATATCTGAGGACTTGGCTTCACACATTCTAAGCAGTACTCAAGGAGTACAGCAAAACTTGAAAGAGAGCCAGCATTCTAAAAGAACAAGAAGATAAGGATGAGAATTAACAAGAATTTCTTTAGGTGACATAACTAGCATCAAATAAAAATTAGCATAACAAAACCAATAATCCTGTGAACAAAGCACCACTACAGTAGTATAAAACTTGGATGGAACATAATATCAACTATCTTAATAAGTTATGTAATCATTTTCATTGCTAAAGCAAAAAAAACAAATATACACATATTGAACATATTCTAAATTAGGTGGCACAATGAAAAGACCCATAATTACATTTAGAAAACTCTTTATGAATATTGATAATACAAAGATTATTTTAAATTCTACAGAAAGCATTAAGGCTTGATAAGAATGGTAGATCAAGATCCAGTGAATTTTACCCACAATGAATATTAAGCAGTTACAGAGCACATGCTGGCTTAAATCTCTTGTTTAGCTGTTTTGTAAAGATGAATATGCTAGCAGCTTTCTTACTTATCTCAAATATTGGAAGGCCACAATCTTGTCTTGAAATTGTAGTGAATTTTTTGTTGCATTTTGTTAGAGTAGAAAGAAAAATTTTAAATTACCATATGATTTTAGAGAGTAAAGAAATTAGCATTTTCTGTATTATACTCTAATGGTAATGTTAAAGTTTTGTTGTGGTCAAGTATTTTCATATACACGGCCTTTGATGAATTTAACATTATGATGAAGCAACCTAAATATGCATTATAATAATAAGTACTTCTGTGGCTATTTGAAGAACATATCAATTTTACCAAAATAGGGATGTAAGATCATATTTTCTACTAATTCCAGGCCTAATTTCAGCTTCAGAAATATAGCTCTCATTGGTAGACATAGATATGTGGGACTACACATGATGATTACACTATTTTTACTGGCTGATTCTATTCCCTCATAGCAAAATACATTTTTTTAAAGAAAAAACTGCTTTCAAAGTAAAGCCTGTTTATTATGGCTTGTCAAAATTTGGATTGCTGAACTGGTGGAACCGAGTATGTTATCAGCCAATCTGTGCAGTGGTCATGGTTCCAATTATTAGCACAATGGGAATATTCAGTGCACCTTTTTAATCTATGGAGGCTTCTCTGTGTTATAATTCCTTTGACCCAGCCTCTAAGGGTCAGCAAGCTGTGGTGGCTATGGCCTTTATAGGGCAGTCAGCATCAGATATTAAGAAAATGTTATAGCAGCTAGAAGGGTTGCAGGATTATACCTTGCAGGATTTAGTTAAGGAGGCAGAGAAAGTGTTTCATAAGTGGGAGATTGAGGAAGAGAAGAGAAAGGCGGGAGGCAGAAAAAAGAACAGGAGGGATTTTAGACAAGAGAGAAATTTGACTAGAATCTTGTCCACAGTGGTAGGGAAAAAAAGACAGGACCTAGACAGGGAACCTGGGCAACAGAAGACCAATGTGCTTAACAGAATTAGGTGAGTTGGGGTACTGAGCCTCAGCTAAAAAGGCTCAGCTGTGTCAAACTGAAGTTACTTATTTGAGAAGCCAGAAAAAGACTGTAACTCAGATCCCCACTCCAACTACACCAAGGCAAGTAAGAGAATTCTTGGTCACCACTGGCTTTTGCAGGCTTTGGATACCTGGGTTAACGGACTTACCTGCCCTGTTGTACCCCTAACCTAGGAAGAGGTGTTTGTGTGGACTCCAAATAACCAGAAAACCTTTTAAAAAATATTTTAAAAAGGCCAATGGCTTACCTATCCAAAAAGTTAGACCCTGTTTACTCAGCTTCCCCATTCTTTGTGGACTTATCCTCCCCTTTCCTTGAGGTTTTTTTCCTTTAAAAGCTCTCAATTGTAAATGCTGAAGGTCGATCTCCTATGAGCCCGACCTCAGCATGTTGATTTTCCCCGATTAAACCTCATGCATATTGCATCAAGAATGGTTTCTCTAGAGTTACTGGGCATCGTCTCATCCCGGGACTTGAGCGAGGTTCTCCCCAGAATGGGGGTCTTTTAATAGGAGCCACATATATCTTTTCTTGAGAAGCTATACCAGAGTTGGACCAAAACAGATGAGTATGTACACAGCCAAACATTGAACTAAGTGCAGGGACCCCAATGGGGAAGTCAGGGCAAGATCTGTAGGAAGTGAAGGTATTTACAACCTCATAGGAAGAACAACAATATCAACCAACCAGACCCCTCCCCTAAGCTCGCAGGGACTAAACCACCAATTGAAGAGTATACAGGTGGTACCCATGACTCCAGCTGAATATGTAACAGAAGACTATCTTATCTGGCATCACTGGGAGGGTAGCATCTTTTTCCTGCAGATATTTGATGACCCAGGATAAGGGACCACTATGCTGCTGAGGAAAGAATGGGTGGGCAGGTGGGGGAGCACCCTCATAGAGGCAGGGAGAAGGGAGAAGGAGGATATAGGGGCTTGTTGAAGTGAAACTGGGAAGGGGGATAACATTTGAAATATAAATAAATAAAATAACCTATAAAAATTAAGAATGCTCAAATTCTAGATGAAGAGTTTAAAGGTAGATATAATTTTGAAAAGCAACATGCTCAGAGAATTAAGAATGATTGAAGCCCCATCCATGAGACATTAGAGTAATATAACCCTGACACTGGAAAGTGGGATAGAGGTCATTGATGTTATATGACAGCAAATATTCAGGCATATTCAGCCTACTTCCTGAGAACTAGAATGCCTCTGACATTTAAGGAATGAATAAATGTGTTAGGCAGAAGAAATTTTGACATGGATAGATTCTCTGATATATTTATTGCTAGCAACTCCTCTCCAGGTCTTCACTGAAAAAAGAAGGCATATATTCTAAAGTATGAAAGGAAATGTACACTTTCTTTAGGTAAAGGGCATGAGCAAGTCTATAGTCACACCAAGGAATACTCTTGAAAATAGATTATGATTTTTCCTAAAAAATTTCAGGCTTTCTACTAAGACACAATGAAAACTTTTCTGTGGGTAAGAACTCATGTAGCCAAGATTTCAACAGAGTAAGTGTAGATATGTTTGAAATGAGATGGTTTGGATTGAGAAAGGAGCTATATTACTGTCTATATCAAACAATTAACTATGCAAATATTTCCACCAATTGACAGAGAATACTCTAGGACCAAGGAGGTAAAAATGAATTTATATTTAGGAAGAACTGAATAATATTGCCTACAATTTTGGCACTACCATGTTGCTGACAAAGATCTTGTACATGTCAGTGATGCAGGTGCTATGGGAAACCATGTGAAACTTGGTGATCTGTGCTGATGCTATGGACAAGGAAGCTTCCTCTGTAATGGAATTGCTAAGTGCATACTCATAGTTATGAATGACAGCCATTGAAGGCTTCTTTGAGAATATCTGTTCTACCTTCACCTTCAAAACAACAACAACAAAAGAAACAGGCTAGACAGGAAGACAATGAAAAGACTATTTAAAACTGAGAAAAAAAAGATGCTTAAGTGTAGCTCTTCAGACGAGTTGGTTTCTGGTAGGGGATGAACACTGGAGAGTGGAAAAAGACTCTGTTGTCTTTAGGGGCTGGACAATGAGAGTGTGATTATGCACCAAAGACTATTTGAGTAACACAAATAGGACATGGTATACTTTTACTTTTCTTTCTTTGGAGAGATGACATTACAGTGTGAGGGTGGATCTGAGAGGAATGAAAAGTGAAAGTGAGTGGTGTGCATTTTATGAAGTTCAAAAATAATAAATAAAAATATTAAGGTTGAAAAAATAAAATGAAACCCCACACAAAGGATTATGGATGGTTGTTCCATATTTTCATTAAGTCACCAAGGAAAGAGAAGTTTGAATTATCTAAAAAGAGATACCATTACATGAACCTATGCAGATGAAGCATAATTAGCAATAAAAGGTTTGCTAGTTAGGTGGCACACATAATTGGTAGTGAATATATGGCTATTCAAGGTACTGACAGTAAATGGAATGTGATTGTTTGTCTCTAAACAGAATGTTTATTCCACTCAGAAAAAGAATCAGAGAACATTAGAGAAGTGGAAGAAACCATGTAAAATCTGAATAAAAAGGAAACAGTTGTCCAATACAATCATCCAGGCATGACTTGTGCCTTGTAAAAATGATCTCAGATAAGCTGATGTTTCTTGAACTCCTCCTACAAAGAATGGTCCTATAGAAGATTGTTTTGTGATCAGTCAACCATGAATCACGGTTAGGCTCCAGATACTCTTCTCTGTTGAGCTTGGGGTGAGATTGAAAGAAAGGTAGACATTGTTTCCAGTTTTATACCCAACAATGAACCTGATAGGGTCATTTTCAAATGTGTGGTCACATAGAAAAAGAAGTCAAATGAGTTGGTCACAAGATAAAACAAAAAGTTTCATCAATGTTTAAAGGGTAATGTACCCAGGATAGAAAGGTGATCTGAATGAAGCTGATGAGATGTTATAGTGTGAGGGGACACAGAATGCACACTATATAGTAACGATTAAATGACTCTTGGAAATCTACTATGTACAAATGTTTGTATGTGAAATATATATTAATATCAAATCAAATATATATTAATATCAAATATGATACTCTGTTCCAAAAGAACACAATACCATTGCCCATTTTAACAGCTCTCACTGCATGGATGGAAATAGGTTTGAGGACACTGGTGGGTAAACTATACATGATGGTCTCCTGGGCTTAGATCTTCCCTGACTATGTACTTCCCTGGGCTGCCTTCTTGTCTCAATGAATAGGATTTGTTCTGAATTAATATTTTGAAGCTAGAGAGGAAATGTATAAAATTTTATTAGCTTGGGTGTCATAGAATTTTATTGTTTATGCTTCAGTAATCAAGGAAGTCACTGAAGACAGATGTACTTGAGGACAAACACAGTCCTGATGATACTAGTCGATTGATCACAATTATTCTGGTAGTCTTTCTCCTTGGCATGATAGAAACATTGCTTTCTTAAACCAAGTGGCATTTTTTTTTGAAATTTTATGGTCCAACCTCCTTGTCATGTATAAAAGACCTGATCATAAACCTCTAGCTCTTAGATTCTTTCAAATACCTATTTTATGATGAACCTTTAGCATTAGGTTGAGTAGTCATATTACAAATGTAGTTATTTTTTTACAATACATTCACAATGATATGCTACCATATGACCTTATTAAATGCCTTTACTTTTAGCTATTCTTGACTATTTCTTTTTCCTCCTACTCAATTTCCCATCTTCTCTTCTCTTATGTAAACCTTAAGTCTCCCTGGTACTTAATGCCTGTTCTTTGTCACATAATCTGTGCTCTCTTGACACTCCACCTTGATGTTTCCCAGTATCTTAGCACATTTTAAAAAGAAGACTTCTCCAGTATTTTTTTTCCAATTCAAACACAAGGAATAGTCAAGGAAATTTCTTCTCTTAGTTCCATGCTACCAAAATAGATGTTGCTCTGACTCTACAAAGCACACTAAGAATACTCATTATAAATATTCTTATTTCATAAATGAAAGTTTGTTTCTGGGTGTTTGTAAATAGTGTGAACATGGCGCACTATTAGTGCTGGTTCTTTTCTCTCTGAATTCTTGTGTTGTCTCACAAATTAGCAGTTTTATTCTGAATTAATATTTTGTAACTATGCAGAAACACTTACATTGTGATATCTCAGAAGATGAAGGGCTGAGTTTAATTTTTGTGATGTTGTTAAGGGGTCAGTTGAAGTGCCTCCTACCCATTTAGCAGAGCGAAGTTCCCATCTCCATTTTTTTATATAGAGTTAATAGTTTCCACATTAAACTATCTAACTCTTGCTTGGGGAAGCCAGGTAAGTCTCAGCTCCCTGTTAATGTATATTCAACAGAAAACCTGTCTGTTCTTCTGGATTCTCTCTATTACAGCAGGAAATTTTTCAGGCAAAGACAGAGGGAAGGGTGTCTCAAGATGTCACTGCATATCTGTAAATCAACAGCATTGACATAGTTGTATATATTGACCCATTTCTTTTAAATCATCAAAACAATTCATATGGGTGGTTTTATGGTTTTTGGCCTATTTATCCTGTTACTATATCCTGTTACTATATTTTAATTAGATGTTCTTGCCTATACTCCATTGGCACAATCTTCCTGCAAACAGATTAACTGGGAGTGGGATGGATCTGTTCCTTATTTATTATTGAAAAAGTGAATTTTTGGAGTTTTATGGAAGAAGCACAGATAAACTTAGCTAATGCTTATGTTACAACCATCAGTGTCCAGGTAGTTTATAGGGAAGAGTGTTTTGCTGATATTAATAATCAATTAGATTACCATGCTTGTGTCTATGCTTAAATTTATGCAATAGCTCAACAATCTGCAAAGTCTAGTATTCTTTACAAAATTAAAAATTATCCGTGTCAACATTAATGAATAAACTCAATGAATATATACAGCACATTGGGAATATGTGTGTGTTTTTATAATGCATGGTATACTAGCTCGTTTTGTGTCAACTTGACACAAGTCAAAGTTATCACAGAAAAAGGAGCTTCAGTTGAGGAAATGCCTCCATGAGATCCAGCTGTAAGGCATTTTCTTAGTTTGTGATCAGGGTGAGTGTCAGGAGCCATAATGGGACAAGCTAATAATTAGCAGGTGATCATCCTGAAGTGGACTGCCTCGGATTATTATATAATCTGTGACAGGTGAGCCTTCATCAAGCAAGGCAGAGAAGGACTTGTTTTAGGAAAGATTTCTGCCACTAATATGGTTTTCCTGTTATTATTAAACATATATAACTATCACTAAGTAGGAGCACACCCCCTTTGAAGCAGATCTCTGCAGATCCACAAAGATGTACTATCTTGTAGTGATGCTATTTTGACAAATAGATGACTTAAGTCTTGGTAATGATCCTATAAGAATTCCTAAAATTATATCTGTGATTATTAAGCTTTTTTTTTATAATGGGACTGCTATTGGGTCCCTTTCTGATAGTCAAAGCTGCAAGGAGGACTCTGTCAGTCTCCCAAGTATCACCAGTTAATTGCTCTGAGATGATAACCAGACTTTCTCCTACCCAGAGCACATTCCAAAAGGTTGTAAAACAATTAACTATAAGTCATTAAAAGGAAACTAATGATTTTTTTATAGGTGTTAGGATAGAAGATAAAGTATTGACTGGGTTTATCTACACAAAACTTCACTAATAGCTTATGGTTTTAAACCTTCAGTGAACCTGTGGAGCTGAGACAGATGATGGATATTTAGCCAGATAATTACTCCTAATGGATATGCATGGAAACATTCACCATTGTAAAATTCTATTTCAATTTATGATTTGATTTTTTGTGAGGAATTGTGATGAACTTTTAAACATGTGATCATGTATTCTGAAAGATGCATAAGTACTCAGAACAAAGAGAAGTGTGAGAATCATCAATAGAGAGACCTTTTTTTTTTTTTTTGCCTTTCTGCACTTAGACTAGACTCTTTTCCCTTTCCCCATTTAGAGAATATTTCCTTTTCCCCTGCTTAGGATCTTTCCATTTTTCTCCTTAGATAGCTTTCATAGGAAACATTTTACAACTTAGTAATAAACTTTATAATCACTTCTCTAAGTGTCTTCTCTTTCTGTGACTTCTGAATAGCAGGCTAAAAATTAGAGCCCATCAGTTCCTTCTGAGATAGACAAGGCTATTTGCTTAATCCTTTGTGGCTTGAGGAAGAGGTGCTAAGTGCCAGAAACTCTGAGGTTTCTGAGAACATCCCATGGTGGGGCTAGCCCCGGCAAGGGAGGGCCCCTGGTGGATAGTACCATCTCTTGGCTGGTAGTCTGGGGTTCTATAAGATAGCAAGATGAGCCACCCAGGGCAAGCAAGTCAGTAAGTAATGCCCATCCATGGCCTCTGTGTCAGCTCCTGCTTCCTGACCTGCTTGAGTTCAAGTCCTAACTTCCCTTGTTGATGAACAGCAGTGTGTAAGTGTAAACTGAATAAACCCTTTCCTCCTCAACTTGCTTCTTGGTCATGATGTCTGTGCAGGAATAGAAATACTGACTAAGACACATGGCAACGAAATGTCATAATGCTTTAAATGTGCTCAACTTGGACATTTGTTTAGAATATGGCCTTCTAAACACCAAACCTAAGATGGTATCGAGGGATCTTTCCTTGTTTTGCCTAGACTTCGCTATCACTGTAAGAGAGGTAAGAACTCGGCTTCTGAATGTCAGTCTCAAAATGAACTTATTTCTTAGTACAGACCTTAGTTGAAAACACAGGGCCTGGCTTGCTACAGCCCTTGAAATAATAGCAGCTTTGAGCAAGAATCAATGGAAGAAGAAACCCTCAGTATTAAGTAAAGGATATCTGTCCCCCACTCAGATACCCTTTGCTCACCCACCTTCAATCCCTGATTCTCTACCTATAGTGTAGTAATAACTGTAATGGTGTAACAGGCTATCCATACAGAATTATTTGGCACTCTGAATAAAGGTACAGTATGTCTTTGATTAATTAGATCTAGCTTGCTTATGAAGAGTTATGTTTTGTCTTGTACCATTGAGAAACAAATTAAGGCTATGGCTCATTTTTTTTCTTAGAATATCCACAGTATACTCTAATCATCCTATAGCTAAGTTAGTTACATTTGCACCAGGTAAAGGAACAATTATAAAATTAATGGTTCTAAGGAAACACAAGCATTTGCTTTTGAGTTTACATGAATCTATGTTTTATCTACAATGGCTTAGGCTATAATGTGTGAGACAACACCTTACTTAATTTAAGCTAAAATGAATGAAAAACTTCAAGGTCTGTTTGATACTGATCTCATGTATCTGTGATAGGCCTAAGTACTTGCCCTCAGGCCTGGCCCTGGAGAAGGCTAACACAGAACAGTACAGGCTATTTCAAAACAAATATACAGAGCCATCAGGGAGCGTGGCTCTTCTTTTATGGGAAACAGGAAAAGGTAATTGAATACAATTTTCAGTGTGTCCTTCTTGTCCTGACCTTCTGTTTGTGGGGATATGTGTACTATCAACAATTGGAGTAATTTTGCTTATCAGCACATGTATTGTTACAGATCAAATATCAGCAATGATGTGACTCCAGAGAGGAGCTAAGACAGAATTCTGTCCTTTGTATAATAGGTAAGAGGTAATTTGTTTTATGTGACATAACCAAAGAAGATGAAGTTATGAAATAGTATGAATGCATCCATTCAGCTAACTCTGCTGAAAGTATGTTTCACTGAAATAAAGATGAGAAAAAAAACATCAAATATTTACTCATAGCTTTGTTGTGAAGAGCATGTTGTATTATTCCACAGACCTTAGATCTTTTTTCAGCATATAAGTAAGGAATAGAAAACCATTTATAATTAGCTCAGTAGATATGATGATCCTGATAATAGGGATACATGTACTCACTTGCACATACTTACACACACATACAATATATACGTAACATAAAATAATAAAAAAAATCATTCTTAAGAAAGCAAATAATAGAGGAGGTCCTTTTTTGTTTGGGTTTGGAATGGTTTGTTTTCTTCATTTGGTTGGATTTGGTTTTGGATTTTCTGTATAGGATGATTCTATGGTTAATGCTAGCTGTCCTACAATTCACTCAGTAGAAAAGGCCAAACTAAAACTCAGATAACTATGCCTGACTCTGCCTCCCAAGTGCTGGAAATGAAGGGGTGTACCACTACTGCCTGGAAACAGAGATACTTTGAGAATCTACTAAAATGCTTAGGATTTTCCCCATATATTAATATAATAAAAATAGGTTCGTGATGTCTGGATTTCTCAATATATTTATTTATGGGTCCTGAAATATTCAATAAGTATATGTTGCTACTGTAGACAGATAATAGATATAAAAACCAGAGTGGATGCACAGTTCATATCCAAATATAGGGAGGACAAATAAAGACTATGTTCACGTAGATATGGATTTTGATCAACACTACTTGTGTTTAGAAAGTTATTTTATGAGGCATATTCCATGCTAAGTTGATGAAGTAGGAGGCCTGCAGGTTCCTGCTCCATAGCTTACATTGATAGAGCTCTAAGTCAATAGAACTTAGGCTTCAGAGACCTCTTCCACTGTGAGTGCTGCCCACATTTTATGACTTCACTGTGGCAAAGGAAGTTCATGGGCATAGGAAAACATGAAGATGAATGTGCATACTTATAATCAGTCTCTCCAAGAATAAGAAAATGGAAAATGGATGAATTTTGGGCAGCATGCACACAGTCAGTTTTGCAAGGTTTTGATGAAACAGAGATTTTGAAGCACATTTGAACTGTCAGATCATCATTCTCAGAGTCCTGTGATTATTTTAGAACCATGAATCAGCAAGTTAATTTCTCAATCAGGGGGTGCAAAGAATAGTGAAACACAAATGGCAAGTATATGATGTGGAAAAATAATAAATAGATAAAATAAAATATTCCCAACTGTTCTCACAAAACAGAACACTACCCCAAGCCCAGCTGATTATATTGCAAACATACTGAGTTTTCGGAAAGACTAAACTTTGGGGAATATCTGGTATCCTCAGCAGTAGCATGTTAACAGATCTGGCTTCATATGTGCTGAGCACATATCCAAGGGGTCAAAATGACATGAAAAGACAACAGGTGTTATGAAAAGAAAAGGAATAAAGATGAGAGAAAATGTGAATTCAATGAGTCAAAAAGACAAAGGTACATAAGGATTAAGAGAACAATAGAACAAAATCAATAATATCATGAACAAAGGTTTACTTCATAACAACAAACAACAACAACAGAATACCAAAAACTATTCTCAACAATAAAGGAATTTCTGGCAGCATCACCATCCCTGACTTCAAGCTGAATTATAGAATAATTGTGATAAAACTTCATGGTATTGGTACAGAGACAGTTAGGTAGATCAATGGAAAAAATTGAAGACCCAGAAATGAAGCCACACACCTTTCATCGTTTAATCTTTGATACAGGAGCTGAAACTATCCAGTGGGAAAAAGACAGCATTTAAACAAATGGTGCTGGTTCAACTGGCTGTCAGAAAGTAGAAGAATTCAAATTGATCCATTCTCATCTCCTTGTACAAAGCTCAAGTCCAAATAGATCGAAGACCTCCACATAAAACCAGATACACTGAAACTAATAGAATAGAAAGTGGTAAAGACCCTCATATACCTGGACAAAGGGGGACATTTTTTGAACAGAACACCAATGGATTATGCTCTAAGATAAAGAATTGACAAATGAGACCCCATAAAATTGCAAAGCTTCTGTAAGTTGAGGAATACCATCAATAGGACAAAATGGCAACCAACAGACTGGGGAAAGATCTTTCTCAACCCTACATCTGACAGAAGGCTGATATCAAATAGATTCAAAGAATTGAAGAAGTTAGACTCCAGAGAAACAAATAACCCCATTAAAAATGGGATATAGTGCTAAACAAAGAATTCTTAACTGAGGAATACCAAATGACTGAGAAGCATCTAAGGATTTATTCAACATTTTTAGTTACCAGGGAAATGCAAGTCAGAACAACCCTGAAATTCTGCCTTATACCAGTCAGAATGGCTAAGATGAAATATTCAGGTGACAACAGATGCTGCTGAGGATGTGGAGAAACAGGAGCAATCCTCCATTGTGGGTAGAATTGCATGCTGTTATAATCCCTCTGGAAAACAGTCTTGCAGTTCCTCAGAAAACTGGACATAGTACTACCTAAGGACCCATCTATACCAATCTTGGCCATATACCCAAAATATGCTCCAACATATTACAAGGACATATGTTCATAGCAGTCTTATTTATACTAGCCAGAAGCTGAAAAGAATCCACATGTCCTTCAACAAAGGAATGGATACAGAGAATGTGGTATATTTACACAATGGAATACAAGTCAGCTAACAAAAATGACTTCATGAAATATTTAGGCAAATGGATGGAACTAGAAAATATCATCATGAGTGACATAATCTAGGCACAAAAGAAGACACACAGAATGCACTTATTTATAAGTGGATATTTGCCCAAAAGCTCAGAATGCCCAAGATACAATTCACAGACCATGTGAAGCTCAAGAAGAAGGAAGACCAATGTGTGAGTGCTTCAGTCCTTTGTAGGAGGGGGAACAAAATACTCAAGGAGGGAAATATGGAGATAAAGTGTTGATCAGAGACTGAAGGAAAGCCCATCCAGAGACCTCCCCACCTGAGTCTCCCCATACACAGTCACCAAACTCAGTCCCTATTGTGGATGCCAACAAGTGCTTGCTGACAGGAGCCTGATAGATCTGTCTGTATCCTGAGAGGCTCTGCTAGAGCCTGACACATACAGAGGCAGATGGTTACAGCTAACCACTGGACTTAGCATGGGGTGCCAAATTGAGGAGTTAGAGAAAGGACTGAAGGAGCTGAATGGGTTTGCAACCTACAGGAAGAACAGAAATATCAACCAACCAGACCTCTCAGAGATCTCAGTGACTAAACCACCAATGAAAATTGAACACATAGGGGGACCCTTGACTCAAGCTGCATATCTAGCAGAGGACAGCATTATCAGACATTAATGGGAGGAGAGGCCCTTTGTCCTGGGAAGACTTTATACCCCAGTGTAGGGGAATGCTAGTGTGGAGAGGCAGGAGTGGGTGGGTGGGTCAAAGATGGGTGGGTAGGGGAGCACCCTCATAGAAGCAGGAGGAGGGATGTTTTGTATAGGTTGTTTCTGGAGGGGAAACTGGGAAAGGGGATAACATTTGAAATGTAAATAAATAAAATATCCAATTTTAAAAAAGAAAAAGAAAAGATAAGGTACTAATTGTCAGTGAAGGTATAAGGCTTCTCAAATGACGACATAGAAAAGGATTTCAACTGATTCGTGGACCAAAGTACACTTAGAATGTGGCAGAAAAGGCACTAGAGTTCAAGGTTGTGTCCAGAGATAGCAACCAAGCTGAGTGTCAGTGTCTGTGCATACTGGCAATGGAGGATTGTTCATCTTTCTCCAGATCCTTTCCAGGATCTGTTGTTACCTGAGTTTATGGTCTTAGCCATTCTGACTGGTGTAAGGTGGAATCTCAGGGTTATTTTGTCTTGCAATGCACTTATTACAAAGGAAGTTGAACATTTCTTTGGGTTTTCCTTGGCCATTTGACAGTCCTCAGTTGAGAATTCTGTTTTTAGCACTGTATTTCATTGTCTAATTGGATTATGTGTTTCTCTGCAATCTATCTTTTTTAGTTCTTTGTGTATATTGGATATTAGCCCTCTATAAGATGTAGGGTGTAGGGTTAATAAAGACTTTTTCCAATCTGTAGGTTGATGTTTTTTCCTATCAACAGTGAAGGGACTTGATCCACTTGGACTTGAACTTTGTACACGGAAAAAAATAGATCAATTTGCATTCTTCTGCATGCAGACAACCAGTTAGATCAGCACCATATTTTGTAAATGCTGTATGTTTTTCCACTGCAAAGTTTTTGCTTCTTTTCCAAATGTCAAGTGATCATAGGTGTATGGATTAATTTCTTGGTTTCCAGTTCTAATCCATTAATCTACCTGTCTGTCTCTCTACACAAACTATGTGAATTCTACTACTATGTCATTGTAGGATAACTTGAGGTCAGGGATAGTGATTCCCAAATAAGTTCCTTTATTGCTGAGAATGATTATTTATATCCTGTTTTGTAGTTGTTGTTGCTGTTGTTCCAGATGAAGTTGATGATGGTATGGAGCCCCTGATAAATGGATATTAGCCCCAAACATTACAATACCCACAATAAAAGCAAAGACTATATGAAGCTTAGCAAGAAGGAAGGCCAAAGTGTGATGCTTCAAACCCGTATAGAGGTGGGAAGAAAACTATCACTGGAAGCAGAGGGTTGAAGGGATCAAGATGGGAGGAGAGGAGAGGAGAGGAGAGGAGAGGAGAGGAGAG
>NW_018393953.1:0-4993 GCF_900095145.1 Mus pahari | reverse complement strand
AGAGAGAGAGAGAGAGAGAGAGAGAGAGAGAGAGGAGAGGAGAGGAGAGGAGAGGAGAGGAGAGGAGGGAAAAGGGGGCCAGGGCCAGGGATGGAAAGAGACAGGAGAGAAGTCCAGATTCCCAGGAAAATGAACAGAAAGAAGAAATAAGAAACCTTGGAGTAGTCTAAGTTTTAAACAAGGGGTTCAAGGATATTCCTGAACTGTGAGGACATAGAAAAATCAAGGATCTAGTTTAAGTTTCTGAAGATATAAAAATGAGTTTTAAAGTTTCTCGGGCATACATGTGCTACCTTTATTGAAAACTACCTTGTGGGAAGGTGTTGACCTAAGAGTTCAGGAGAAGTGTCAGCAATCGCAATTCCCATTCTCTCCATGTTCTTCACTGGCACTTTGTGTATATAAATCTAAGTATGCATATGGACACTTATGCACACTTCCTTTCTTTATATCTTAGAAATAAGAACTCCACAAACATTATGTGGAGGACAGGCTAGAGGAGATATATTGAGGGGTAGGATATAATGAAGATGAAGACAAAAAGGTGGGGGAGAGGGGTTATATTTGCGGGAGTAGCTATGTATACTGACCATACAGAGAGATGAACTGACACAAAAGTTACTGTGAAATTATTTTAGTTCTCTTTAACATCTTTTAATAATGTGTGTGCATGTGCAAGTGTGTGTATGTGTGTGTTTTTCTTTGGGAACTGGTGTACCAGATGTTAAGAAAGGGGTTAGTAGAAACGTTGGGATCCTTAGATCTGTCCTTCATCCAGTTTTTGTCGTGTATTCAACTCAGGGTTTCAGGGTTTTGGAAAGCATATTTATTCACTGTGCACTCTTAGCAGACATTTTTCAACTTATCATGTGAAGAAGATTTTCAGTGAAACTTGAATTTTAGAATCACAGCATTCCTGTGGACCCTGCATAACTCCCCTCCGTTGTTACATGTAGTCCTGTTCACTCCATTTTCTTCACTGGCACTTTGTGTTTATAAATCTAAGTATGTGTATGGACACTTATATACATTTACTGTCTTTATATCTTAGAAATAAGAACTCACTGTAAATATTTTGCAAACAGTGGAATTTTCCATACAATTAAAATCAGGAGTCAATATTCTGGCTCTGATGCTCTTTCCCTTTCTCACTGCTAATATACACTGAAGAAAACTTTGAAAATTGGCTGTCATTACTACACTGTCTTTGCAGCTTAATCTTTTAATAGAGTCTGAGGTGTTTTCCTAAGTAATATTTCATAGATATTGAGAAAGGATCAATCACACTGTGCCAAAAACTGCTTTACTCCATGATTGGGTTCTGTTCACCAATGAACTTGATGGATAATATCTGGAGCTTTCTTTGTTTTGCAATGTGCTTTGTGAGGTCCTGAAGTAAAAGATTATAAGCTCATGTCTCCAAGTTTACATGTGTGTATTTTCAGATACCTTACTGTATAGAGTCATCCTACGTGTGGGTTGCACGTGACCTGTCAAGGACAGATGACGGTCCCTAAGCAATCATCTTTATGAGTCTTGTCATCTAGAATCACATAATACTCCTGAAGCTTCTATTTTCATTCTCACTACACAGAGACTTGGGAATGTTTGAGAAGTATCAGTGAGAAACTGTAGACTCCTAACATTGAGAATACTAACCCTCTTCCCATTGAACTATGAACATGGTCTATAATTATTAATCTCTAGTTGGCCATTCTGTGAAATGACTCTCATTGACATGCTGACCAATAATCACCTTTGTTTTGTCAGTTAGTGCTAATATTGAGAAATGCACAAACAAGAAATTATGGACACTACCTAGGACATTTATGATATGTGGTAATGTAAAGGACAAACGGCTTCTATAATAAGAGAATTTGGGCTATATATTCATGGTTTGGCACAAAGTATGGAAATAGAAAGACTCCTTCTTTGGAGTGTGTACATAAAAGTACCTGTATGCATTGTTTTAGTAAACTTTCAAAATTGAATCTGGTTTGCCAACCCTTAGCCTTGCCTCTGAGACAACCCTCTCCTATAAACAGTTTTTCTGGCAATAGCTGACTTCACATTGCTCAGAGAGACAGTATACATGGTGGTCATCTCTGCAGTGGGCTCTTGGTGCCAAGGTATTTGGAGATACTGTATTTTTTATCAATGTTAGGGGTCTACAGTTTCTTACTGATACTTCTCAAACATTCCAAAGTGTTTGTATAGAAAAAAAGAAAGAAAGAAAGAAAGAAAGAAAGAAAGAAAGAAAGAAAGAAAGAAAGAAAGAAAGAAAGAAAGAAGGAGCTTCAGTATTACTTTATGATCCTAGATGACAAGACTCATGAAGAGGATTGCTCTTATTTGATGATAAAGAACAATGTAGAATTTCAAGCTGAATAAATTAATTCCTCTCTACCTTACATTTTGGGTATAGTGCTTTCTTGCAACAATAGACATGCTAACTAAAACAACTTGCTTCAAAAACATGTTTCAAGATTTCAGTTAAGTCTGGAAGGGAAAATTTAGCAGCATTTTATATTAATCCTTTTATTTAGTACAGTTTAAATGTTATCCCCCTTACCAATCTCCCATCCACAAACTTCCCCCTCCATTTCTTCTTTGTGTCTAACAAGGTGCTCCCCCATCCACCCACTCCTGCCTCACCCATCTACCATCCCCTATCTCTGAGACAACAAGCCTCCACAGGATCAAGCACATCCCATCTCATTGGTGCCAGATGAGGCAGTCCTCTGCTACGTATGTACTTGGAACCATGGACCAGCCCATGTATAATCATTGGTTAGTTGTTTAGTCCCTGGGAGTTCTGAGGGGTCCAGGTAATTGATAATATCATTCTTCCAAGAATGTACAGTTTTAAATAGTACAAAAGAAAAGGAAAGGAAAGCCAGAAGAAACTTGGAAACTTCTTCAAATGGGAAAATGAAAGTCACTTCTTCAAAAGAAGTCCACTTCATCTTCCTCGATTCATTCCACCAGATTGCCTTTCCACACATGGTATTTACATTTTTGCTGTCCTTTATATTATTTAACAATACTTTACCATTTGCAAAGGAGTCCATTCTATTTCCTTTCCAAAGTAACCCTTGGGTGATTATTCAGCATATGGGAGGCTTTCCATTCATATCTAAGAAATTAATGAAGCAGACAAAAACCTGAAATGTTGTTGTGCATAACATAGCTATTGAAGTTAATTTCTAAGCTGATGAAATTCAATTTACTGTACATCTTTCTGTGGATACTTCCATTCAGATACCATTCTGAGGATACATTAGCCTATACATAGTACCACATACATGCAGATGAATGCAAAGACCAGAAGAAGGTCAAGACCCTTCCATATGGAATTCAGACAGTTGATATCATTCTAATGTGGATGTGGTGTACTGAACTCTCATCCTCATCAGGAGCAGTAAATCCTGATAATTGCTGATCACTCTTTAGTCACATCATAAGATTAGCCCAGCCATGGTAGTGCACTCCTTTTATCCCAGAACTCAGAAGGTAGAGGCAGGAAATTTCTGTAAGTACATGGCCAGCCTGATATATGAAGAGAGTTTCAGGACAGCCAGGGCTATTACAGAGAAAAACCCTATTTCAGAAAATCAGAAAGAGGAGGAGGCAAATAACCAAGGCATATAGCTACAAAACTATGTCTATGGAAAATATTTACCTTGAGATGACATGTAATACAAGTCACATGTTTTTAATGCTTTGGTTTGGGAGATAAGGTGGAAAATAAAGTTTGTTTTTACAGAGTGTTCCCAGATAAGAGATTGTGTTCAAGGGGCTTTAATTCTGAAATGTCAACTTCATATCAACACTGATATTTTTATAACAAAAGTGCATAAAAATATTGAAACTGGCAGAGAGAAGTGGGAGGTAGGTTGGCACTGCACGCATTGGATCACACAGTTTAACATTGGCAAGTTGTCCTCAGACAGGTTTTCACATCTAGCAGAGCTGGTTTCTTCTGCCAAAAGAAAAGACAGCAGCACCCATGTCCAGGGAATCAGATTTTATAGATGATGTTGAATAACTAGGAAAAGACTTATCAGGTAGTTACTATATATTCCAAGAAAACAAAAATCCAGGGTTTAACAAGATAACTTTAAGTCTAGAATCTAATTATGATAGCAGCATTATTACTAATAGCAATAAACTAGAAAGAACCAAGATGGCCCTCAACTAAAGAATGGATAAGGAAAATGTGGTTCATTTACACAGTGGAATGCCATTTAGCTATTAAAAATAAGGGCATCGTGAATCTTTCAGGCTAACGGATTGAACTAGAAAGTATCATCCTCGGTGAGGCAACCCAGACCTCAAAGTACATGCATGGTATATACTCGCTGAAAAGTGGATATTAGTCATAAAGAACAGGAAAAACACACTACAATGTACAAATCCAAAGAAAACAAATAACAAGAAGGGTCCAAGGGAGGATGTTTCTTTCTCAGAAGGAGAAACAAAATATATATTGGAGGTTCATGGATGGAGAGAACTGGGTGATAGATGGAAGGCAGAAAGGAGGTAGATTAACATATAGGGAGAGTAGGTGAGGGAGGCAATCTCTAGGATATGGCAGAGACCTGGGATAGGTAAGCCCCAGAGTGTCTTTGAGAGCAAATGTATCTGAAACTCTTAGCAGTGGAGGATATACATCCTGAAGTGGCAGCACTCCCAGTGGGAAAAATGGCAGTAGCCCATCTATAAGATCTTTGACCTGAAATACATCCTGCCTACAAAATGTGCAGGGATAAAGATAGAGCAGAGATGGAGAGAAAGGCCGAACAATGACTGGCCTAAATTGAGAATCATCCCATGGGCAAGAGCCAATTCCTGATACTACTTTTAATACTGTATTTTTCTTTTTTCTTTTTTTTTAATCTTTTTTTTTATTATTATTTTCTTTATTTACATTTCAAATGCTATCCCGAAAGATTCCCATACCCCTCCCCCCACCTCTGTTCCCCTACCCACC
>NW_018393952.1:0-3008 GCF_900095145.1 Mus pahari | reverse complement strand
GAACACCCCTCCTGGGCAGGAGAGGCGCAGGACCCAAAATTAACTTTAAATATCACTAGTCTTTTTATAAAAATGATAAATCGACTGAGAAAGAAATTAAGACAACAACAGCTTTCACAATAGCCACAAATAGTATGAAATGTCTTGGTCCAAATCTAACCAATCAAGTGAAAGCCTGTATGACAAGATCTTCAGTTTGCTGCAGAAAGAAATTGAGAATATCAGAATATGTAAAGATCTCCCATCATAGATCAGTAGGATTAACAGTGTAAAAATGGTCATCTTATCAAAAGCAATCTACAGATTCAATGCAATCCCACAAAATTCCAACAGTTTTACAGACCTTGAAAGAACAGTCCTGAACTTCATATGGAAAAAGCAAAAACCCCAGAACAGCTAAAACACTCCTGTATAATAAAAGAAATTCTGGGTGATCTCAACAGAGGGCCCCAAAGTCCCCAGAGGACTCTGCACACTGCAGGCAACCTAGCACACCCGGGATCTTGAGAAAACTGGTGAGTGGAATACAACACCAATTCCAAAAACCCAGAGGGTCTTGTGCTAATAGGGACAGGGTCAAAGGACAGAGGCAGGCCGTAGCACACCCAGAATCTTGGGATCACAGAGAACAGTCTATGCAAGGGAGCACATGGGCAGTGGAAGCTACAGAACTTCTTGGAGAGGTTCCCTTCGGGCCTTCATCCTCAGCCAGGAGACAGAGCTGAGATCCAGACCCCTGGACACCTTCCCTGACAGAGAAATGTTAGCTCTGACCCCAGGAATCAGGAGGTGGATCTGAGCTCCAGACTTCTGTGAACATTCCTTGCAAGAGGAGAACTTCCTGCAGAGAGTGCTCTGACTACTGGGACACAGGAGAGAGTTGGTCTTCCAGGAGTGCTAACAGAGGCTAACAGAATCACAGGAAGAACAAGCTCCAGCCAGAGACAGCTAGAACATCTAACACCAGTGATTACCAGATGGCAAAAGGCAAATGAAAGAATCTTACTAACAGAAACCAAGAACACTGGGCATCATCAGAACCCAGTATGCACACCACAGAAAGTACTGGATACCACAACACACCCAAAAAGCAAGATGTGGATTTAAAATCATATCTCATGATGGTGGTAGAGGATTTTAAGAAGGGCATTAACAATTCACTTGAAACACAGGAGAACACTGTGAAACAGGTGGAAGGCCTTAAAGAGGAATCACAAAAATCCCTGAAGGAATTACAGGAAAACACTGCTAAACAGATAGAAGACCTTAAAGAGGAAACACAAAAATCCTTTAAAGAGTTACAGGAAAACACTATCAAATAGGTGATGGAATTGAACAAATCCATCCAAGATCTAAAAATGGAAGTAGAAACAATAAAGAAAACCCCAAGGGACAACTCTGGAGATAGAAACCCTAGAAAAGAAATTAGGAACCATAGATGCAAGCATCAACAACAGAATACAAGAGATAGAAGAAAGAATCTCAGGTGCAGAAGATTCCATAGAGAACATGGACAAAACAATCAAAGAAAACACAAAATTCAAAAATATACTAACCCCAAACATTCAGGAAATCTAGGACACAATGAGAAAGCCAAACCTACAAATAATAGGTATAGATGAGAATGAAGATTTTCAACTTAAAGGATCAGCAAATATCTTCAACAAAATTCTAGAAGAAAACATCTGAAACCTGAAGAAAAAGATGCCTATGAACATACAAGAAGCCTACAGAACTCAAAATAAACAAGACCAGAAAAGAAATTCCTCCCAACACATAATAATCAGAACAACAGATGCACTAAATAAACACAAAAATATTAAAGCAGTAAGTGAAAAAGGTCAAGTAACATAAAAAGACAGATCTATTAGAATTACACCAGACTTCTCACCAGAGACTATGAAAGCCAAAAGATCCTGGACAGAGGTTATACAAATCATAAGAGAATACAAATGCCAACCCAGGCTACTATACCCAGCAAAACTCTCAATTACCATCAATGGAGAAACCAAAGTACTCCATGACAAAACCAAATACACACAATATCTTTCTACAAATCCAGCCCTTCAGAGGTTAATAATGGGAAAACACCAACACAAGGATGGAAACTACATCCTAGAAAAAGCAAGAAAGTAATCCTTCAAGAAACCTAAAAGAAGACAGCCACAAGAACAGAATCCCAACTCTAACAACAAAAATAACAGGAAGCAACAACTACTTTTCCTTAATATCTCTTAATATCAATGGACTCAATTCCCCAATAAAAAGACCTAAGGACTAACAGGTTGGTTACATAAACAGGACCCAACTCTTTGCTGGTTACCGGAAACCCACCTCAGGAACAAAGACAGACACTACCTCAGGGTAAAAGGCTGGAAAACAATTTTCCAAGCAAATGGTCCAAAGTAACAAGCTGAAATAGCCATTCTAATATTGAATAAAATTGACTTCAAACCCAAAGTTATCAAAAAANNNAAGGAGGGGCACTTCATACACATCAAAGTTAAAATCTTCCAAGATGAACTCTCAATTCTGAATATCTATGCTCCAAATGCAAGAGCATCCACCTTCACTAAAGAAACTATACTAAAGTTCAAAGCACATATTGAATATCACACAATAATAGTGGGAGACTTTAACTCCCTACTCTCATCAATGGACAGAACCTGGAAACAGGAAGTAAACAGAGATACATTGAAACTAACAGAAGTTATGAAAGAAATAGATTTAACAGATATCTACAGAACATTTTATCCTAAAACAAAAGGATATACCTTCTTCTCAGCACTTTTGGCACCTTCTCCAAAATATATCATATAATTAGTCAAAAAACAGGTCTCAACAGATACAAAAATATTGAAATTATCCCATGCATCCTATCAGATCACCACAGACTAAGGCTGATCTTCAATGACAACATAAATAATAGAAAGCCAGCATTCACATGGAAGCTGAACAACACTCTACTCGATGATAACTGTGTGAAGGAAGAAATAAAGAAAGAAATT
>NW_018393951.1:9675-11318 GCF_900095145.1 Mus pahari | reverse complement strand
TTCACTTCCTTAGAGTCATATCGAGATATTTTATATTATTTGTGACTATTGTGAAAGGTGTTGTTTCCCTAATTTCTTGTATGTTGTTGTTTTTGGTTTTGGTTTTGGTTTTCGAGACAGGGTTTCTCTGAATAGCCCTGGATTTCCTGGAACTCACTTTGTAGACCAGGCTGGCCTCTAACTCAGAAATCTGCCTGCCTCTGCCTCCCNAGTGCTGGGATTAAAGGCATGGCCACCACTGCCCGGCTTGGGAGAATTTTATTGAGTATTTTTGCATCATTATTCATGAGGGAAATTGGTCTGAAGTTCTCTTTCTTTGTTGGGTCTTTATGTGTTTTAGGTATCAGAGTAATTGTGGCTTCACAGAATGAAATGGGTAGAGTACCTTCTGTTTCTATTTTGTGGAATAGTTTGAGGAGAATTGGAATTAGGTCTTCTCTGAAGGTCTGATAGAACTCTGCACTAAACCCATCTGGTCCTGGGCTTTTTTTTGGTCTGGAGACTATCAATGACTGCTTCTATTTCTTTAGGGGATATGGGACTGTTTAGATCCTTAATGTGATCCTGACTTAACTTTGGTATCTGGTATCTGTCTAGAAAATTGTCCATTTCATCCCAGTTTCCAGGTTTGTTAAGTATATGCTTTTGTANTAGGATCTGATGATGTTTTGGATTTCCTCAGATTCTGTTGTTATGTCTGCCTTTTCATCTCTGATTTTGTTGATTTGGATACTGTCCCTGTGCCCTCTAGTGAGTCTGGCTAAGAGTTTATCTATCTTGTTGTTTCTCAAATATCCAGCTCCTGGTTTGGTTGATTGTTTGAATAGTTCTTTTTGTTTCCACTTGGTTGATTTCAGCCCTGAGTTTGATTATTTCCTGCTGTCTACTCCTCTTGGGTAAATTTGCTTCCTTCTGTTCTAGAGCTTGTATATGCTCTCTCCATTTTCTTTTTGGAGGCACTCAGAGCTATGAGTTTTCCTCTTAGAACTGCTTTCATTGTGTCCCATAAGTTTGGGTATGTTGTGTCTTCATTTTCATTAAACTCTAAAAAGTCTTTAATTTCTTTATTTCTTCCTTGACCAAGGTATCGTTGAGTAGAGTGTTGTTCATCCTCCATGTGTATGTGGGCATTCTATTATTTATGTTGTTATTGAAGATCAGCCTTAGTCTGTGATGATCTGATAAGATGCATTGGGGTTATTTCAATATTTTTGTATCTGTTGAGGCCTGTTTTGTGACCAATTATATGGTCAATTTTGGAGAAGTTACCAGTAAGTGCTGAGAAGAAGGTATGTCCTTTTGTTTTAGGATAAAATGTTCTGTAGGTATCTGTTAAATCCATTTGGTTCATAACTTCTGTTAGTTTCACTGTGTCCCTGTTTAGTTTCCGTTTCCAGGATCTGTCCATAGATGAAAGTGTGGTATTGAAGTCTCCCACTATTATTGTATATGATGCAATGTGTGCTTTAAGCTTTACTGTAGTTTCTTTAATGAATGTGGATGTCCTTGCATTTGGAGCATAGATGTTCAGAATTGAGAGTTCATCTTGGTAGATTTTACCTTTGATGAGTATGAAGTGCCCCTCCTTGTCTTTTTTGATAACTTTGGGTTGGAAGTCGATTTTACTCGATATTAGAATGGCT
>NW_018393951.1:0-9355 GCF_900095145.1 Mus pahari | reverse complement strand
GCTTGGAAGATTGTTTTCCAGCTTTTACTCTGAGGTAGTGTCTGTGTTTGTCCCTGAAGTGGGTTTTCTGTATACAGCAAAATGTTGGTTCGTGTTTATGTAGCCAGTCTGTTATTTTATGTCTTTTTGTTGGTGAATAGAGTCCATTGATATTAAGAGATATTAAGGAAAAGTAATTGCTGCTTCCTGTTATTTTTTGTTGTTAGAGTTGGGATTCTCTTCTTGTGGCTGTCTTCTTTTAGGTTTGTTGAAGTATTTACTTTCATACTTTTCCTAGGGCATAGTTTCCCTCCTTGTGTTGGAGTTTTCTCTTTATTACCCTTTGAAGGGCTGGGTTCATAAAAAAATATTGCGTGAATTTAGTATTGTCATGGAATACTTTGGTTTCTCCATCTTTGGTATTTTAGAGTTCTGCTGGGTATAGTAGCCTGTGCTGGAATTTGTGTTCTCTTAGGGTCTGTCTAACCTCTGTCAAGGTTCTTCTGGCATTCATAGTCTCTGGTGAGAAGTCTGGTGTAATTCTAATTGGTCTGCCTTTATATGTTACTTAACATTTTTCCCTTACTGCTTTTAATATTCTATCNTTATTTAGTGCATTTGTTATTCTGATTATTATGTATTGTGAGGAATTTCTTTTCTGGTCCAGTCTATTTGGAGTTCTGTAGGCTTCTTGTATGTTCATGGGCATCTCTTTCTTTAGGTATGGGAATTTTTCTTCTATAATTTTGTTGAAGATATTTACTGGCCCTGTGACTTGAAAATCTTCATTCTCATCTATACTTATTATCCTTAAGTTTGGTCTTCTCATTGTGTGCTGTATTTCCTGGATGTTTTGAGTTAGGATCTTTTTGCATTTTGTATTTTTTTGATTGTCATGTCCATGTTTTCTATGTAATCTTCTGCACCTGAGATTCTCTCTTCAATTTCTTGTATTCTGTTGGTGATGCTTGCATCTATGGCTCCTGATTTCTTTCCTAGGATTTCTATATCTAGAGTTGTCTCACTTTGGGTTTTCTTTATTGTTTCTACTTCCATATTTAGATCTTGGATGGTTTTGTTCAATTCCTTCACTTGTTTGATTGTGTTTTCCTGTAATTCTTTAAGGGAATTTTGTGTTTCCTCTTTTAGGAGTTCTACCTCTTTAGCTGTGTTCTCCTGTATTTCTTTAAGGGAGTTATTAATGTCCCTCTTAAAATCCTCTACCAGCTTCATGAGATATTATTTTAAATCCAAATCTTGCTTTTCCAGTATCTTGGGACACCCAGGACTCACTGTGGTGAGAGTACTGGGTTCTGACGATACTGAGCAATTTTGGTTTCTGTTAGTAAGATTCTTAACTTTTGCCTTTTGTCGTCTGGTAATCTCTGGTGCTGGATGTTCTAAGTGTCTCTGGCTGGAGCTTGTTACTCCAGTGAGTCTGTTAGTCTCTTTCAGCACTCCTGAGAGACCAGCTCTCTCCTGAGGCCCAGGGGTCAAACCACTTCCTGTAGGCAAGCTGTCCTCTGGAAGGGAAGGTACACAGAGGTCTGAGGTTCAGGTCTGCCTCCTCATTAAGGATAAAGGCCTGAAGGGACCTTGTCCAAGAAGCTCTGTTGCTTCTGTGGCCCACACCTCTCCTGCGCAGACCAGCCTCAGAGAGATCCTAAATAAAAAAAATGGAGATCTCACCTGAGTCCTGGGGTCAGAGCACTCCCTTGAGGCACACTCTCCTCTGGCTGTAAAGGTGCACAGAAGTCTCATAAGCTGATTTTATAACTTAAAGAGAACATTAAAATCAAATCTGAATCTCTCTGTGTCTCTCTCTCTGAATCTGTCTATGGATATGTCTGGCTCTATCTATATCAATCAGTCTCTCTCTCTCTCTCTCTCTCTCTCTCTCTCTCTCTTCCCAAATGCCTGACTTCATATTTAACTCCAACTGAACATTTTGTTCCATAGTAATGAGGTGAAGTATTTGTGAGGGTTGGGGTTGGTTGTTGATTGATTGTTTGTTTGTTTGTTTGTTTGAGGCAGGGTTTCTCTGTGTAGCCCTGCTGTCCTGGAACTTGCTCTGTACACCAGGCTGGCCTCAGACTCAGAGATCTGTCTGCCTCTGCTGGGACTAAAGGTGAACACAGTACAATTTTTTTAATCACTGTTTGCTGATCAAGAACAGGCCTCTGGGCAGCACCTGAGCTTGCCTGCCCATTGTGTGATATGCCAGGAACTACGCCCACCTCATCAGTAAGGATAACCCCAAGGAACAACCATTGTGACAAGAATAATTACTGTTTGATTCTGAAATCTGAGGAACTGAAAAACATGTGACCAGTGATCAGGGTGACATCTGCATACCTGGCCACTGACTTCACCCGTGGGAAGGCACAGCCCACCCTGTCACCAGTCACCTGTTTCTAGAAAATACTTGGCTTCCTGGAAGTGTTGTCCTCTCACAGGCCATTTTGTGACAAACTATCTCTTCAATTAATATAATTCTTTGTCATGTACCACCTTGGCCCTTGCCTGTGTGGCTCTGTCGGGCTCTATGCTGAATGTGTCACAGTGTGTCACAGTGCACCTGTGGTCAGAGGAAAATGCAGGGGAATCACTTCTTTTCTACCACATGGGTCCTCGGGCTCAAAAACACACACAAACACACAAAAGCACATTACAGAATCTGACTTTATGTTAAATGGCTTCCTTACTGGGACTTTTTATCACAGTGTCATGTCAGCTAAATACAATGGTTGGCTTTTATTTACTTGTACAACTCTGCTATTGACTCTGAGCCCAGCCAACAGAACTGTAGGCTGACCCAAGCAAACTCACACAGCCCTTCCAGCACAGACAGCCCAAGGTCAGCACAGGTCTTAGGCCACAGTTACCCAATGCTCACCATTTGCTGTGGGGAGAAACATTTGCTAAGTGTCAGCCACCCAGAGACCCCTGCCCTTACAATGTCCTTCTCAGGACTCAAAATAGCCAAGGAAAGTCCCAGGTGAGATAGTTGCTATGCTGTCCTAGTTGGATGTCATTCCCAATATCCTTATTTCTTTGATTGACTGCTGTGTTCCAAGGGTAATAGACTTGAATAGGACTCATTTCTGTTCCCCCTGCTGTCGCCATCGGTATTGAATTACTTATGTTCAGTCTTCCTGTGGAAAAAGCACACCACACCATGTCTTTATAAAGAGCAGAGTGTGTGCTGCTCATTATCACAGCATTCTGCCGTGCAGACCTGGGAATGAAGCAGCCAAACCCAGGGTTTCAGACTGCCATCTATTGGGGAATTTCTTACCAGCTGATGCATGTTTCTGGGTGGCAGCAAGACCAGTGGATCCCTAAAATGGATGTGAGCAGAAGGGAGCTTATGGAGTGTGGACAAAAGCAACTTAAGCAAATGCCTGCTCTTTTCAAGCTAATAGCAAAGATGTTGGGAGCCTCCCTGCACTTCTGTTGCCAGGTGTGGGTGGCAGAACTTAGCTTATCATTCTGATGGGTCAGCTTCACTATAGTGCAAAGGGAAACAGTGGGAGGGGACCTGACAGGATTACTCAGAAATAACCATGGTTGCTATGGCTGTAGTCAGGTCAAATTGAATCCCTCCATTGTGATAATGTTATAGTATGTTTAAAAGAACACAAGATGCATCTCCATTTCTAGTCAAAGTGTCTGTGTATATCCTAATTCACAGGAAATCATCAGTTAGAAAAATTATGAAATTTTGCTTTGTTTTTTATTTTTATTTTTATTTAAAGATTATTTATTTTATATATGTGAGTACACTCTCATCGTCTTTGGACACACCAGAAGAGGGCATCAGATCTCATTATAGATGGTTGTGAGCCAACATGGGGTTGCTGGGAATTGAACTCAGAACCTCTGGAAGAGGAGTCTGTGATCTTAACCACTGAGTCATCTCTCCAGCCCTTGTTTTGTTTTTCAAGACATTTTTTCTGTGTAGCCTGGCTGTCCTGGAACTTTCTCTGCAGATGCTTTCCTCAAACTCACAGAGATCCAGCTGTCTCTGCTTCCTGAATGCTGGGATTAAAGCCAGCACCATCCACATCAAAAAATTTAAATTAACTATCACTGCAGAATTTGTTATCAATAAGATAGAGCAGGTGACATCTCAGCTGCTCAGAGGGTAAAGGCACTTGCAACTGACCCTCATGACTTGAGTTTGGTCCCCAGGACCCAGGAGGAAGAGGAGGGAAACCAGCCCTCCAAAGCTGTCCTCTGGCATCCACGAGTGTGCCAAGGCAAAAATTAATTTAAAATACTTTTTTAATGGGACTGGAGAGAAGACTCATGGATTAAGAGGACACACTATTGTTCTATGGGGTTTGAGTTCCTCTGCCTGTAAGGCTTACATCCACCTGTAACTATAGCTACGGGAGGTTCTGTGTCTGCTATGTATCAGCCTCTGGTGCCCAAGGCACCTGTAGTCACATTCATAAGCCACTCCCCCTCCAAATATCAAACCACCCATATATGTCACCCCCCAGCATATGCCACCCCCAGCATGTAACCTGTAATCTCTGCTACTCCATGCATTTGCCATCCCCAACATCTGCCACCCACAGGATATGCCACCACATCATCTGCCATCCCCAACATCTGCTATTCCACAGCATATGCCACCCCCAGCACCTGTGTGCCCCAGCATATACTACCCCTCCATACACATAACTAAAGTATTTTTAATTTTTTGTTGTTGTTGTTGTTGTTTAACAAAAGATAATCTTGGAGACTGGCGAGATGGGTCAGCAGGCAAGAGGACTGACTGCTCTCCCAAAGGTCCTAAGTTCAAATCCCAGCAATCACATGGTGGCTCACAACCATCTGCAATGAGATCTGATGCCTTCTTCTGGTGTGTCTGAAGAAACCTACAGTGTACTTATGTATAATAATAAGTAAATCTTTGGGCCAGAGCAACCAGGGACTAAGCGAACTGAGTTGACTAGAGTGGGCATGGTTGACCAGAGTGAGCAGAGGTCCTAAAAAAATCAATTTCCAACCAGGTGTGTTGAAACACGTCCTTTAATCCCAGCACTCAGGAGGCAGAGACAGGCAGATTTCTGAGTTCAAGACCAGCCTGGTCTACAAAGTGAGTTCCAGGACAGCCAGAGCTATACAGAGAAACCCTGTCTCGAAAAACCAAAAAAAAAAAAAAAAAAAAAAATCAGTTTCCAACAACTATATGAAGGCTCACAACCATCTGTACTCTGTACAGCTACAGTGTCCTCACATACATAAAACAAATAAATAAATCTTAAAAAAAAAAAAGAAGAAAGAAAGAAAAGAAAGTCTCGTCATGGTGACTCTTGGCTATAACCTCAGTATTCAGGAGACCCAAGTAGGAGAACTCTTGTGCTCATCAATGAATCGGGCTACATAGTGAGCTCTATCTTAAATGAACACTCCTACCAAAGCATCCTCAAAGTAAATCAAACCAAACAAACAAAATCCAGGTAGACAATGAAAGTGAAATAAGGTGCTGGGCTTGGTAGTCATGCCATGGGAGCTGCCCACCAGTAGCCCTGCTGTTAGCAACAAGGCAAAGCAGGCACCTAAAGGTGCCTTCAAATGTCCTTTTGTGCTTCAGCAAAAACTACAAAAAAGTAAGCAGAAGTATTTTTTTTGTCTCACTTTATGCCCTTTGAACGTGTGTTCCTGGATCTTACCCAGGATTACAGACCCAAGTCTGCAGTCTGTGACTCCTGGAGTAGGACTTTAAGTTGAGCATGCTCAAGAAGTGCCTGACTCTTAAGTGTCTTCCCATATGAATGTGTACAGGATCCCAGAATAAATCCTCCCTGTCCCTTTCTTTGATTAGGGCACTGATCTTTCATGTCCTTTTGTTTCGGTTTTGCACTTACCAGGACATGAACCAGCAGTGTTCAGTCACACTGACTGATACTCTGTGACAGTTTGTCCCAGAAGACAGGCAGCCACTAAGACACTTATGAATGAGTGGTATATAGACAGGCACATGTTGGAAAAAGGGGTGATTCATGCCCTGGATGGGAAGGGGGAAGATTTTTTCACACTGCTCAGAGTGATGTGGGTGGATGCTAATGTTCAAGGTTAGCCTGACTGAATTTAGAATCCCCAGGAGACACACCTTGGAGACTCCATTGAGATGGGCTGTCTCCTCTTACACCAGTGAGTCCAAATAAACGGTCCCTTAAGTTGATTTTATCATATTCTTACTGTCACAGCAATGAGAAAAGTAACCAGTGTAGTGTGTTTTATTTGTTCATTTTGGCATTTTTAGGATAGGGTTTTGTCCTGGAACTCACTGTGCAGACCAGCCATGCTCCTGCCTCTGCTTGCCATTCTGTTTTTGAGACAAGCCTTATACATAACTCTGGTTGTTCTAGAAACATGCTACGTGGACCAGAATGGCCTTGAACTCATATCCTCCTGCCACTACCTCCTGAATGCTGAAAAGTGTCACCACCATGCCCCCAGATTAAAGATGTATTTTTCTTTTATATATGAGTGTTTTTGACTGCATGCACGTCTGTGCACTGCATGCATGCTGTACCCTCAGAGGCCAGAACAGGGCATTGGATTGGATCCTTTGAAACTGGAGGGTCCAGCATCAAAATTGTAAAACTTATATTGTGACTAGTTGTGTATTCATGGATTAAACACAACATTTTGGGCATCATAGGCAAGATATAGATATAGATATAGATATAGATATAGATATAGATATAGATATAGATATAGATAGATAGATATCCTCAGCCTATTTTCAGAATTATCTATTTAATATTTTCAGATGGTTTGCCATGGGTAACTGAAATAACAGAAGGAAATCCTTGCCTGGGGAAAAAGGACTACAGTTCAGTCTTCACTGTGTTGGAAGCAGATCCAGATTTGTCCCAAAGAGTTTTTAACACAAGTCTATGGGTGGCGATTAGAGATGGCTTTTCCTGTGACTTTTTTACAATATAGAATATATTAATCAAGTCTGGGTTTGGGGGATGGTTCAGTCATGGTTAAAGTGCTGGCTGCTTGTAGCTTGAGGGGCTAAGTCCTGTTCCCCAGTAGCCTTGTAATATCAAGGTACAGCATGATGTGGCTTTAACCTCAATGCTGTGAGCCAGCCTAGTGGAAAGGGTTAACTCTAGGTTCAGTGAGATAATCTGTCTCAAAAACAAGATGGAGGGCTAGCACATGCTCTGACCTGTCTTCCCAGCAAACCTCATGACATGAGCTTGAGCTCTGCCACACACTGGTGTGAGGAGAGAACTTAGTCCTGCAAGTGATCTTCCCACTTCTGCATGTGTAATGTAACCCCCCTTTCCCTCAAATAAGTGTAATAATTGATTTTTAAAATGTAGAGCAAGCTGGGCATAGTGGCACACACCTTTAATCCCAGTACTCGGGAGGCAGAGGCAGGCAGATTTCTGAGTTCAAGGCCAGCCTGGGCTACAGAGTGAGTTCCAGGACAGCCAGGGCTACACAGAGAAACCCTGTCTCCAAAAACCAAAAAAAAAAAAAAATGCAGAAAAAAAGAGGGGAACATGAACACAGATCTCCAGCCTCCATGTGCACATTCACATGTGAGTATACTCAGATTGATAACTTTAAATGACTTGATATTTTTTAAAAATTAATTTCATGAAAATTGTATGTATATGTGGTTTGAAGTTTTTCAAAACAAAACATATGTGTGTTCTGTCTAGATGTATGTATGTGCACCATGTGCAAGCCTTGTACCAGAGGAACCAGAAGAGGGTGTTGGATCTCTTACAACCAGAGTAATAGATGATTGTAAATTGTCTTGTGGGTACTAGGAAGTAAGTTGGGTCCTCTATAGATCTGTAAATGCTGTTAGCCACTGAGCCATCTCCCCACTGCTCCCTAGCTTGCATACAATGTCATCAAAGCAATGGAATCTAGATGAAGAGCCCTAATAAGGGGAATGACCTTGATTAGTTCCCTATGATCAAAGGTTTGCTCTATGTGTAACACTTTGAAACCCCAGAATATTCTGGGAAACTGAGGAAATGGGAGGTCTCCTCGTCTCAACTTTTATCACTCAGCCACAACTTCCTGATACCCATTAGTGTTGTTCACCTGTCTAATACTACTCACACTGGGATGGGGAAAATTTGATTAATTGCCACTGAAAGATGCCTACTGACAGGGCTTCTGTGACTAAGGAACAATGTGACTCAGGCCTTTTCTAGTGAGAACAGATCAGAAGTGGACTAAATTGCCTGCCATGTTAGTCTACATAGATGTGAATATCGCCTTATGCCCGAGTATGTGGGTGCACACACATGTGCACATGTAGTAAGACTATGCAAGTGCTCATACTCACACCATAATATGTATATGGAGTTCAGACACCAACTTCAGGAATTAAATCTCTTTCTGTTTTGTGGGTTCCACAGAGTGAACATGCCAGCCATCGGGTTTTCCTAAAGCTCCTTCACCTACTGAGCCATATGATTTGGACAGCTTTTATTTTTAAAATCTTGTTTCCAAGTTATCTTGTTCATAAAACCATCCTGAAATTAATCTGTGATACCTCATATCATGCTAGGACCTGAAATGACAGGAAGCCCAGTGCAAAGACTGAGGTGTGCCACCACTTGGACCTTCTGGAAAGTCATTTCTGGTTTTGTTCTGTCTCAGAGCCAAACATCACCCTCATCCTTCTCAGTGGACACAGTCCCTTCCATTTATCTCCAGTAAAATAACTTTTCTGAGGGTCTGCGGTCTGATTTCTAGTAAGTTCTCCTAATTTGTAGAAACAGTGTAGTCATCCAGTGGCCATGAAAAACTGGAATTACCTGAAAGCGGAGCTGGAAATGAAAACGGACAGGGTCCGAGAGAAGGATGAAGCCAGAACAAGGTTCTGATCAAGGCTTCAAGTTTAATTCTGCAGCTCCATCTTATAAATGGAAGACCACAATACCCATACTTTGGTTCAACTGAATTATGTTGCAAAGCAAGCTAAGCAGACAATCTATTCCTCTGTGTTCCTTTAGGAAATTGCATGTACAGTGAGGCAGAGGGCTCCACCTAAGTCATAAAACCCATTGTGGAAAGCATTCAAGGTCTGTTTACCCTGCTCAAGTTTGGGGGAAGGGCACAATTCCCCACTTTTTGTTTGTTTGTTTGTTTGTTTGTTTGTTAAAGATGACCTGATCTGGAACACAAGATTTATTGGTTTTCAATAATCCTGTCAATGATAGAGAGTGGCCAGGAGACCCTGTCTGTCTTTTTTTATTATTATTATTTTCTTTATTTACATTTCAAATGCTATCCCAAAAGTTCCCTATACCCCCCCCCCGCCCCTGCTCCCCTACCCACCCACTCCCACTACTTGGCCCAGGCCTTGCCTTGT
>NW_018393950.1:39967-49222 GCF_900095145.1 Mus pahari | reverse complement strand
CCCTTTCCCTTTTAGGAGTTCCTGCCCTTCAGTGCGAATCCAGACCGGAGTGTTTCTGCAGGCAGAAACACTCAGATTCTCAATCATACAGCACAAGCCATTGCCGTTCTATTCAGAAATTTTTTTCCCTGTGCCCATATCTTTGAGGCTCTTCCCCAAATTCTCCTCTATAAGTTTTAGTGTCTCTGGTTTTATGTGGGGTTCCTCGATCCACTTAGACTTGAACTTTGTACAAGGAGATAAAAATGCATCAATTTGCATTCTTCTACATAATAACTGCCAGTTGTGCAAGCACCATTTGTTGAAAATGCTGCCTTTTTTCCACTGGATGGTTTTAGCTCCCTTGTCAAAGATCAAGTGACCATAGGTGGGTGGGTTCATTTCTGGGTATTCAATTCTATTCCATTGATCTACCTGTCTGTCTCTGTACCAGTACCATGCTGTTTTTATCAAAATTACTCTGTAGTACAGCTTGAGTTCAGGCATGGTGATTCCACCAGAGGTTCTTTCATTCGTGAGAATAGTTTTGCTATCCTAGTTTTTTTTCTTGTTCTAGAACTTGTAAATTGCCCTTTTAACTAGGTAAAGAATTGAGTTTGAATTTTGATGGTGATTGAATTGAATCTGTAGATTGCTTTCAGCAAGTTAGCCATTTTTACTATATTGATACGGCCAATCCATAAGCATGGGAGATCTATCCATCTTCTGATATCTTATTCAATTTCTTTCTCCAGAAAATTGAAGTTCTTATCATGTAGATCTTTCACTTCCTTAGTTTGAGTCANACCAAGGTAATTTATATTATTTGTGACTACTGTGAAGGATGTTGTTTCCCTAATTTATTTCTCAACCTGTTTATCTTTGTGCAGAGAAAGGCCACTGATCTGTTTGAGTTAATTTTATATCAAGCTACTTAACTGAAGCTGTTTATCAGGTTTAGAATTCTCTGGTGGGATTTTTAGGGTCACTTATATATACTATCATGTCATCTGCGAATACTGATATTTTGACTTCTTTCTTTCCAATATGGATCCCCTTGATCTCCTTTTGTTGTCTGATTGCTCTGGCTAGGACTTCAAGTTCTATATTAAATAGGTAGGGAGAAAGTGGGCAGCCTTCTCTAGTCCTGGATTTTAGTGGAATTGATTCCAGCTTTTCTCCATTTATTTTAATGTTTGCTACTGGTTTGTTGTATATTGCTTTTATTGTGTTTAGGTATGGGTCTTAAATTCCTCACCTTTCCAAGACTTTTATCATGAATGGTTTTGGATTTTGTCAAATACTTTTGCAGCATCTAACAAGATGATCACATGGGTTTTGTCTTTGATTTTCATTATATAGTGGATTACATTGACTGTTTTCCATATATTAAACCATGCTTGCATCCCTGGGATGAAGCCTACTTGATCATGATGGATGATTGTTTGATGTGTTCTTGGATTCAGTTTGCGAGAATATTATTGAGTATTTTGCATTGATATTCATAGGGAAATTGGTCTAAAGTTCTCTTTCTTGGTTGGGTCATTATGTGGTTTAGATATCAGAGTAATTGTGGCTTCATAGAATGAATTGGGTAAAGTACCTTTTGTTTCTGTTTTGTGGAATAGTTTGAGAAGAATTGGAATTAGGTCTTCTTTGAAGGTATGATAGATCTCTGCACTAAACCCATCTGGTCCTGGGCTTTTTTTTTTTTTTTTTTTGGTTGGGAAACTATTAATGACTAGCTCTATTTCTTCAGGGGATAAGGGACTGTTTACATCATTAATCTGATCCTGATATAACTTTGATATTTGGCATCTGTCTAGAAATTTGTCCATTTCATCCAGGTTTTCCAGTTCTGTTGAGTATAGCCTTTTGTAGTAGGATCTGATGATGCTTTGGATTTCCCCCAGGTTCTGTTGTTATGTCTCTATTTTCTTTTTTTTTTTTTTTTTTTTTTAGGTTTTTCGAGACAGGGTTTCTCTGTGTAGCCCTGGCTGTCCTGGAACTCACTCTGTAGACCAGGCTGGCCTCGAACTCAGAAATCCTCCTGCCTCTGCCTCCCGAGTGCTGGGATTAAAGGCATGCGCCACCACGCCCGGCTATGTCTCTATTTTCATTTCTAATTTTGTTAATTAGGGTACTGTCCCTGTACCCTCTAGTTAGTCTGGCTAAGGGTTTATCTATCTTGTTTTCTCAAGGAACCAGGTCCTGGTTTGGTTGATTCTTTGAATAGTTCTTTTTGTTTCCACTTGGTTGATTACAGCTCTAAGTTTGATTATTTCCTGATGTCTACTCCTCTTGGGTGAATTTGCTTCCTTTTGTTCTAGAGCTTTTAGGTGTGCTGTCAAGCTAATAGTATATGCTCTCTCCAGTTTCTTTTTGGAGGCACTCAGAGCTATGACATTTCCTCTTAGGACTGCTTTCATTGTGTCTCATAAGTTTGGGTATGTTGTGGCTTCACTTTCATTAAACTCTAAAAAGTCTTTAATTTCTTTATTTTTTTTCTTCATTGACCAACATTTCATTGAGTAGAGTGTTGTTCAGCTTCCACGTGAATGTTGGCTTTCTATTATTATTTTGTTATTGAAGAGCAGCCTTAGTCCGTGGTGATCTGATAGGATGCATGGCATAATTTCTTTATTTTTGTATCTGTTGAGTCCTGTTTTGTGACCAATGATATGGTAAATTTTGGAGAAGGTGCCATGAGGTACTGAGAAGAAGGTACATCCTTTTGTTTTAGGATAAAATATTCTGTAGGTATCTGTTAAATCCATTTGTTTCAAAACTTCTGTTAGTTTCAATGTGACTCTGTTTAGTTTCTGTTTCCATGATCTGTCCATTGATGAGAGTGTGGTATTGAAGTCTCCTACTATTATTGTGTGAGGTGCAATATGTATTTTGAGCTTTACCAAAGTTTCCTTAATGAATGTGAATGCCCTTGCATTTGGAGCATAGATATTCAGAATTGAGAGTTCATCTTGGTAGATTTTACCTTTGATGAGTATGAAGTTCCCCTCCTTGTCTTTTTTGATAACTTTGGGTTGGAAGTAGATTTTATTCAATATTAAAATGGCTACTCCAGCTTGTTTCTTTGGAACATTTGTTTGGAAAATTGATTTCCAGTCTTTTACTCTGAGTTAGTGTCTGTCTTATACCCTGAGGTGTGTTTCCTGTAAGCAGCAGAAAGTTAGGTCCTGTTTATATACCCTTCTGTTAGTTTATGTCTTTTTATTGCTGATTTAAGTCAATTGATATTAAGAGATATTAAGGAAAAGTAATTGTTGCTTCCTGTTATTTTTGTTGTTAGAGTTGGCATTCTGGTCTTGGGGCTATCTTCTTTTAGTTTTGTTTTAGGATTACTTTCTTGCTTTTTTAGGGTATAATTTCTTTCCTTGTGTTGGTGTTTTCTCTTTATAATCCTTTGAAGGACTAGATTCGTAGAAAGATATTGTGTGAATTTGATTTTGTCATGGAATACTTTGCTTTCTCCATCTATGGTAATTGAGAGTTTTTCTGGGTATAGTTTCCTTGGCTGGCATTTGTGTTCTCTTAGGATCTGTATAACATCTGTCCAGGATCTTCTGGCTTTCATCGTTTCTGGTGAGAAGTCTGGTATAATTCTAATAGTTCTGCCTTTATATGTTACTTGACCTTTTTCCCTTACTGCTTTTAATATTCTATCTTTATTTAGTGCATTTGTTGTTCTGATTATTATATTTATTATATTATAAACAGGCTGAGAAAAGCATTAGTGAAACAATATCCTTTTTAATAGCCATAAATAATGTCAAACATCTTGATGTAAGTCTAAGCAAGTGAGTGAAAGAACTGTATGACAAGGATTTCAAATTCCTCAGGAAAGAAATTGAAGAATATATCAGAAGATGGAAAGATCTCACATGCTCGTGGACAGGTAGGATTAACATAGTGAAAATGGCCTTCTTACCAGGAGCAATGTACAAGTTCAATAAAATCCCTATGAAAAATTCAACACAGTTCTTTAGAGATTTTGAAAGAGCATTTCTCCCCCTTCAAATGGAAAAATAATGAATTTAAGATAACTAAAACAATCTTGAATACTAAATGAATTTGGGGAGAAATTTTCATGCCTTACCTCAAGTGGTATTACTGAGAAATAGAAATAAAAACTGCATGGTATTGGTACAAAAACAGACAGGTTATGAAAATTAATTAAATTCCCAGAAATAAACCAACACACCTATGGACAATTGATTTTTGATAAAGTAGCCACAACAATACCATGGAAAAAATAAAGCATCAACAACAAACACTGCTCTATTAATTGGATGCCTACATCTAGAATAGTAAAAATAGATCTCTATTTATCACCCTGCAAAAATCTCAGGTCTGAGTGGTTAAAGGACCTCAAAGTAAAGATATATGAACTAAATATAATAGAATAAAAAAATCTTTGAATGCATTGGTGGAGGTGACAATGACCTGAACAGTATACCAATGGTTCAGGCTCTAATATCAACAATTAATAAATAGTAATAATGAAGCAGGAAAGATTATGTACAGCAAAGTGCATCGTCAATAAGGCATACAACTGACAGAAGGTAATGTCCAAAAATTGTAGAGAATTCAAAAAGGTAAACACCACCAAAGCAAATAACCCATTAAAATGGAATACAGAAATGAATGAGTAAAATATTTTTATTTAACTTGAAAAATGGGGTTCAGAAATAAACAGATTTCTAAACAAAGGGATCTCAAATGGTTGATAAACACTTATGGAAATTTTTAAAGTCCAGAGCCATCAGGGAAATGCAAATAAAAAAAGACACTGAGGTTCCATCTTACAATAATCAGATTGACTAATATAAGAAACTCAAGAGAGAGCACTTGCTGGGGAAGATGCAGAGCAAGGCAAGCACGTATTCATTGCTGAAACTTGTACAAACACTTTGCAAAATCATTTGGCAGTTTCTCAGAAAACTGGAAATAGAGAAAAAGCTCAAGACCCAGCTATATTGCTCCTTGGCATATACCCAAAAGTTCCTTCACCACACCACAAGGACATGTGTGGGAACTAAAGGGGTACTGTGGGGGAAATAGAAGGAGGGGAGGATAGCCTGCGTCCAGCCAGAATTCCTCCTATGCTCTGCCAGACACTTTCCACTCGGCCTGGATGTGCATCTAAGCCACTAACCCCACTCGACAGGGGTGGACAAGGGACGGCCCTAACCAGGGACCCCAGGGTGACATTCTGTAGCCCCAGGGTTATGGGAGAGAGGGCTGAGGGAGAGAGGTTACCACGCAGGCAAGGGTCCTTTGTCCAGGCCTTTACTGGAGCACAGGAAGGCCTTCCATCAGAAGATTAGAAATGGCTCATTAGAGGAAAGCCTATCCCATCTTCAAGTGCAGCGGGCCTTGCTGGACAGAGACAGTCCATGGTTTTAGAGCTTTAATGTAGAAAGTTAGAGGGGAAGAGAGAAGGTAATTGGGGGGCATGGCCAAGAGGAGAGAAGGGGGATAGAGAGAGAAAGAGGAAAGGCAAGAAAGAAAGAAAGAAAGAAAGAAAGAAAGAAAGAAAGAAAGAAAGAAAGAAAGAAAAGAAAAGAAAAGAAAAGAAAAGAAAAGAAAAGAAAAGAAAAGAAAAGAAAAGAAAAGAAAAGAAAGAGAGTGAGAGGAGAGTAAGAGAGTGAAGTGGGGCTAAGCAGCCCCTCTTATGGTAGGCTGTTATCTATGGTGTTGCTAGGTAACTGGGGAGGAGTTTAGCCTGAATGTCAGAAGCTTGGAACATTGTCTACAAGACTAAAAGCCACACTTCTCCTGTGGCAGCTGTGGGGGCAGTAACTTCGACGGGAGCTTTGAGTCCAGGAGATATGAGGGAACACCTTCTGTCCCATGTAGGTGAATTATCACCACCAGGTCCCGGGGTTACATCTCAACTCGACTGGAGACCAGACTGTCTGTGTATAGCCCAATGCCCCACAGACATGTGCTCCACTATGTTCATAGCAGAATTATTCATAATAACTGGAAGCTGGAAATAGCCCAGAGGTCTCTCAACCAAAGAATGGATAGAGAGAATGGGGTTCATTTACACAATGGAATACTTACTGTTCAGCTATTTAAAATGAGGACATCTTGAATTTTGCATGTAAATGGAAGGGACTTAAAATATCATCCTGAGTAAGGTAGCACAGACCCAAAATTTCATGCATGGTATATCCACAATTCCTCATGCAAACATTGTTTGCATTATGGAATATTTCCATTACTAAATCTGCATGGTTCATAGAATTATGCAGGCCCTCCTCATTGCGGTAATTTCTCTTTTTTTCTCAACTACATAGTCCAAGCTAGGTGAAATGAAGATTATGGATATTCACAATCATCCCTCTTTAATTTTGCAGTGATTGCTCATGAACATTATCATGTATTTGGGGATAATATTGATATCTTTACTTTGTTTTAATTCTTTGACAGCAAATATTTCATCCTATGAGCTATCTAAGCTCTTAAAATATATTTCTTTAAACAAAAACTATTACCCCAAACATCTGGTATTTGTCAGGGTCCAAGCTAGAAGATAGAGGGGAAAATGTGTGGACTGATCATGTAGTCAAGGTACTTAGTGCAAAGACTCAGGAAAGATTAAACTTAAGCATAGAATATGCCTGAAATTTATTGTTTAAAGACTGGTTACTGGCTTCCAACACCAACTCTCCTCCCAGCTTTATCAGACTTGCTGAGCCTGAACCATACAAGTAATCTTTGTATCCCACCTCCAACTTCTTGCTAGCTGATCACTCTCAAAAAAGTCAAGCTGCTCTGAGCAGACTGCTATTCAAGAAAGATCCCATTATTCACCTACATCATTAACCACCTTCACTAGACCTGTTGTTAATGAAGCATACAGGTAAGCTTCCCTTTCCCCACCCATCTTCCAGGCTTGCTGAGTCCTCTGAAAGAAGCCAAGACGCCCTGAGCAGACTGTTACCCCAGGAGACAACCATTCTTCTGCCACCTCTTTCAGACTTTCATTGCATCTACAGTTCCTGAAGCATACAGACCTGTAGTTCCTGAACCATATAGAAACAAGAAACTGAAGGATATCCATCAGAGAGGCCTGTCATACCAGGATCACCGAGGTTAATCTCTCTCATAATACCTACTAAAACAAGAACATCAAGTGAACAGATCCATGTTGATGGTCCTTCAAGGAACACAATTAATAAAAGCATATGAAACATCCAGAACATTGCAGCCTTTTTACAGCAATCCAGAATATCCAAAAAAAAAAAAAAAAAAAAAACTTAAAAAGTGATACTAACATTTAAAGAGGAAAGAAATCAATCTCTCAAAGAAATCCAGAAAAATAGAATCCAATTGATACAGTTCTTTAAAAAGGAAACATATGAGTACCTTAAAGATATACAGGAAAATAAAATAAATAAAATTAAACAAATATTGAAAAGTAATAAAACTGTTCAGGACCTGAAAGTGGAAATAAAACAATAAAGAAAATAGAAAATTTCCTGAACAGAACACCATTGGCTTCCATTCTTAGATCAACAATCAACAAATAGGACCTCATAAAATTCCAAAGCTACTGTGAAGCAAAGGACACTGTCAAAAGGAAAAAAAATGGAACCAACAGATTGGGAAAAGATCTTTATCAACCCTACATCTGATATATCAAAGAACTCAAGAAGTTAGACTCCCGTGAGTATTTTGTGTTCCCCCACAAAATACTCAACATGAGCAAATAGAGAGACAAAATGTGGAATAGAGACTGCCCCACATGGGGATTCATCCCATATATAGACACCAAACCCAGATATATTTGAGGATGCCAAGAAGTGCTTTCTGACTGGAGCCTGATATAACTCTCCCCTGAGAGGCTCTTTTAGAGTCTCACAAATACAGAGGTTGATGCTCACAGACAGCCATGGGCCTGAGCACAAGGTCCCCAGTGGAGGAGTTAGAGAAAGGCCTGAAGGGGTTTGTATCCCATAGGAAAAATATCAATATCAACCAACCAGACCCCCATATTTCCCAGGAACTTAACCACCAGCCAAGGAGTGCACATGCAGAGTGCAAGCTACAGCATCGTACATCAATGGGAGTAGAGGACCTTGGTCCTGGGAAGGCTCGATGTCAGTGTAGGGGAATGCCAGGATGAGGAGGCAGAATTGGATGGGTAAGCACCCTCATAGAAGCAGGATGGGGCAGGATGGGATAGGGGGTTTCCAGAGAGAAAACCAGGAATCGGGACAGCATTTGAAATGTAAATAAAGAAAATATCCAATAAAAAAAGAAGTTAGGCTTCGGAGAACCAAATAACCCTATTTAAAAAATGGGGTACATGGCTAAATAAAGAATTTTCAACTGAGGAATTCCAAATGGCTGAGAAGTACCTAAAGAAATGTTCAATATCCTTAGTAATCAAATAAGTACAAATCAAAACAACCCTGAGATTCCACTTCACACCAGTCAGAAGAGCTAAGATCAAAAACACAGGTGACAGCAAATGTTGGTGAGGACGGAGAGAAAGAGGAACACTGCTCCATTTTTGGTGGGATTGCTCGCTGGAACAATCACTGTGAAAATCAGTCTGGCAGTTCCTCAGAAAACTGAACATAGTATTACCTGAGAACACAACTGTACCACTCCTTTGCATATACCTAAAAGATGCTCCAACATGTAACAAGGACATATGCTCTGCTATGTTCATAGTAGCCTTATTTATAATATCCAGAATCTAGAAAGAACCCAGCTGTTCTTCAACAAAGGAATAGATACAGAAAATAAGTTACATTTACACAATGGAGTACTAATCAGCTATTAAAATGACTTTATGAAATTTGTAGGCAAATGGATGGAATTAGAAAATATCATCCTGAGTGAGTGTCTTAGTCAGGGTTTCTATTCCTGGACAAAATATCATGACCAAGAAGCAAGTTGGGGAGGAAAGGGTTTATTTAGCGTATGCTTCCACATTGCTGTTCATCACCAAGGAAGTCAGGACTTGAACACAAGCAGTTCAGGAAGCAGGAGCTGATGTAGAGACCATGGAGGGATGTTACTTACTGGCTTGCTTTCCCTGTCTTGCTCAGCCTGCTCTCTTATAGAACCAAGACTACCAGCCCAGAGATGGCACCACCCACAAGGGGACCTCTCCCATTGATCACTAATTGAGAAAATGCCCTACAGCTGGATCTCATGGAGGCATTTCCCCAACTGAAGCTCCTTTCTCTGTGATAACTCCAGCCTGTGTCAAGTTGACACAAAACTAGCCAG
>NW_018393950.1:15460-39447 GCF_900095145.1 Mus pahari | reverse complement strand
TGAGTCACTTCTCCAGCCCTATCCTTTGTTGAACACAGATACAGTTGGAGTGATCAAGCGGGGAGGGCCCCTTGTGGGTGGTACCATCTCTGGGCTGGTATTCTTGGTTCTATAAGAAAGCAAGCTGAGCAAGCCAGTGGAAGCAAGCCAGTAAATAACATCCCTCCATGTCCTCTGCATCAGATCCTGCTTCCTGACCTGCTTGAGTTCCAGTCCTGACTTCCTTGGTGATCAACAGCAGTATGGAAGTATAAGCTGAATAAACCTTTTCCTCCCCAACTTGCTTCTTGCTCATGATATTTGTTCAGAAATAGAAACCCTGACTAAGACAGTGAGGTAACTCTGTCACAAAAGAACAAACATGGTATGTACTCACTGATAACTGGATATTAGCCCAAAAGTTTGGAATACCCAAGATACAATTCACAGACCATATGAGGCCTAAGAAGTAAGACCAAAATGTGAATGCTTCAGTCCTTAGAATGGGGAACAAAATAACCAGAGAAGAAAATATAGAGACAAAGTGTGGAGCAAAGATTGAAGGAAAGGCCATCTAGAGACTTTCTAAACTGGGGATCCATCCCATATACAGTCACCAAACCCAGCCATTATTGTGGATGCCAAGAAATGCTTCCTGACAATGAAATGCAGTCTGATATAGCTGTTTCCTGAGAGGCTCTTTCAGAGTCTCACAAATACAGATGTGGATGTTCACAGCCAACCATAGGTCTGAGCATGGAATCCCAAATGCAGGAGTTAGAGAAAGGTCTGAAGGAGCTGAAGGGGTTTGCATCCTATAGGAAAAGTATCAATATCAACCAACCAGACCCCCAGATCTCTCAGAAACTTAATCACCATCCAAAGAGTACACATGGATGGACCCATGCCTCCAGCCACATATGAAGCAGAAAATGACCTTGTCAGTCATCAATGGAAGGAGAGGCCCTTGATCACCTGAAGGGTCCATGATCCAGTGTAGGGGAATGCCAGGACCAGGAAGTGGGGAATGGATGATTTTCTATACAGATACCATGTACTAAATTTATATCATGAGTGGGTAAACTAAATAGGCCCATATCACCTTAGGAAATAGAATAAGTCATGAAAAACCTTCCAGCAAAAAATAGCCCCAGGCCAGGTGCCTTAAGTGTAGAATTTGTCCAGACATTTGGTTGCAGGAAATAATAAAAAACAAATCTGCTAACACTCTGCAGGGCCAGACCATGCTACCGCACTCCTGCTGCTGCCACAGTTGCCACCACTAACTCTCTGGAGCTAGCCCCCACAGCCTCTTGCTCTCTTGTCCAGAGATACACTAGTTCCCTCTCTGCTATAATTCCCTGTAACTGGTGATCTCACACTCCAATAATCAAATAGACTTGGTAAATTAACTTAATGAAAATGGTAATCCTACCTAAAGCAATCTAGAGATTCAACACAATCCCCATCAAAATAACCAACACAATTCTTCAAAGACATGGAAAAAACAATTCTCAAATTCATCTGTAAAAAGTAAAAAAAAACCAGAATAGTGAAAACAATTCTTGACAATAAAAAAAACTTCTGGGGGAATCACCATTCCTGACCTCAAGCTATACTACAGAGAAACAGTAATTAAAATTGCATGGTATTGATACAGATACAGATACGGATATGGATATGGATACAGATACAGATACGGGTACGGGTACGGGTACGGGTACAGGTATGGGTACGGGTATGGGTACAGGTATGGATACAGATACAGATACAAAGGTGGATCAATGGAATAGAATAGAAGACCCAGAAATAAAACCACACATTTGATCTTTGACAAAGAAGCCAAAAATATACAATGAAAAAAAAAAAGCATCTTCAATAGATGGTCCTGGTCTATCTGGGAATCTGTATGTAGAAAAATTAAATTGTATCCATATTTGTTACTTTGGATAAAGCTCATGCCCAAGTGATCAAGGACCTCAACATTAAGCCAGATACAGTGAATCTAATAGAAGAGAAAGTGGAGATGGGCATCAAACTCATTGGCATAGGGGGAAATTTCATAAACAGAACTCCATTGGCTCAGGAAACAAAGATCAAGAATTGATAAATGGGACCTCATGAAACTGGAAAGCTTCTGTAAGGCAAAGGACATAGGCAAGAGGACAAATTGGCAACCTACAAATTGGGAAAAATTCTTCACTAACCCCACATTCAGGAGAGGGCTGATATCCCAAATATATAAACAATTCAAGAAGCCAACCACCAAGAAACCAAACAACTCTATCAAGAAATGGGTATAGAACTAAACAGTGAATTCACAACAAAGTGAATTCACTAATGGCTGAGAAACACCTAAAGAAATGTTCAAAGTTCTTAGTGATCAGGGAAAGGCAAATCAAACAACCCTGAGATTCCACCTGACACCAATCAGAAGAGCTAAGTTCAAAAACTCAGGTGACAGCAGATGCTAGTAAGGTTGTGTAGAAAGAGGAGCACTCCTCCATTGCTGGTGGGATTGCAAACTGGTAGGACCACTTTGGAAATCAATCTGGAGGTTCCTCAGAAAATTGAAAATAGATATACCTGAAGACCCAGCTATACCACTCGTGAGCATATACCCGAAAGATGCTCCACCATGCCACAGGCCCTTGTGTTCCCCTATATTCATAGCAGCCTCAATTATGATAACCAGTAGCTGGCAACAACCCAGATGTTCCACAACAGAAGGACGGATACAAAAAAATGTGGTTCATTTACACAATGGAATACTACTCAGCTATTAACAAGAAGGACATAATGAGTATTGCATGCAAAAGGATGGAACTATAAAATATCCTGAGTGAGGTAACTCAGACTCAAAACCATATGGATGTTATATACTCACTACTAAGTGGATATTAGCAAAAAATACAGAATTCCCAGGCTACAAAACTCAAGAAGGCTAACAAGTCAAAGGGACCAAGTAAGAATTCCTCAGTCCCACTTGGTGTGGGGGGGGGGGTGGAGAAAGCAATCACATTAGTTGAGAGGGACCTGGTTGGGAAAGGAAATAGGTAGCCAGGCGTGGTGACGAACACCGGGAAAGGAAATAGGGAAAGGAAAGAGGGAAGATAATCAGGTATTGGGGGATCAGGACTGAAGCCCTGTGGACGAGCAGAAAGAATCAAAATAGGTAACTTTAGGAAGTAGGGCGACCCCCTAGCATGTACCAGAGACCTGGGAGGTGAGACACACTCAAACCTCAAAGATAGGTACATTAGATGAAATTCCCTGCAGAGAGGATGGGTTGCTTGTATAGCCGACCTCCGGTAGGAAAGCAGGGTAGTAAGTGGAGAGATGTGGTTGCCTTCTAATAGTCAAAATCTCTCACCCAGAATTGCAAGTATTTGAAAGAACTGAAGGAATGAAAATGGAGAAGAGGCTAAGGATGAGGAGGTTCAGTGACAGGCCCAAATTGAGATGGAGCTCCTGAGAAGACCCCAAGACCTAACACTGTTGCTGGTGCTGTGGTGTTATGAAGAGCATCCTATCATGATGGCCCTACAAAAGACCCAACCAGCAGCTGAAAGTGTCAGATGCAGATATTTACAACCAACCAGTAGAGAGAAGTTTGTGACCCCCGTGATTGAAATAGGGAAAAGTGGGAAGAAGATGAGGAGGAGGGTGATGCTGTAAGAAGACCAGCAGTCTCAATTAACCTGGATCCCTGGGTTCTGTCAGACACTGAGCCACCAACCCAGCAGCATACTCCAGCTGATATGAGGCCCCAAATACTATACAGCAGAGGACTGCTGGGTCTGGAGTCAGTCAGAGAAGATTCACCTAGTCCATGAGAGACATGGTGTCCCAGGGTGAGGGGAGGTTTGGTAGGGTTGGGGTAGGATGGAGACATCCTCTTTATGATGTGCTACTGGGGGGAGGAGGTATGGAATGTGAAACAATCAGGAGGTGGTCTAGGAGTGGAATAAAGTCTGGACTGTAAAAAAAAAAAAAGGATTTAACAATAAAAGACTCCACTTCATTTAGTGTGTACATTACGAGCAAAACCATAATGTAGATCAAAATATTAGAAATCAAATTTAATGCTTCATCTGTGTCACTCACTGTAGACTAGCCAATTTACATAAATTAGCATAACAGTTATACATCAATGTTGTTGCAATGCAATCAAAAACAGGACTGTTTCAAAACAAATACCAACTAGATATGAATGAAAAGTATCAGATATGTACTAACATTAGTGTACTGGATAGCTTTGTGTCAACTTGACACAGCTGGAATTATCACAGAGAAAGGAGCTTCAGTTGGGGTAATGCCTCCATGAGATCCAGCTGTAAGGCATTTTCTCAATTAGTGATCAAGTGGGGAGGGCCCCTTGTGGGTGGTGCCATCTCTGGGCTGGCAGTCTTGGGTTCTATAAGAGAGTGGACTGAGCAAGCCAGTGGAGGCAAGCCAGTAAAGAACATCCCTCCATGGCCTCTGCATCAGCTCCTGCTTTCTGACCTGCTTGAGTTCCAGTCCTGCATCCTTTGGTGATCAACAGCAGTATGGAAATGTAAGCCGAATAAACCCTTTCCTCCCCAACTTGCTTCTTGGTCATGATGTTTGTGCAGGAATAGGAACCCTGACTAAGACAATTAGCAATAAAATTATTTCTCATAAATAACACCTAAATTCATTCATTCCTTTGAGTAAAATGTATGAAATTGTCCTCAATTATCTTAATGAGGTGTGAACAAACATCAGCAAAAGAAACAGTTCATCAAATGGTACTGACTGCCAGGGAGTGATTATTAGGTAAGAGATCAGAATAAAAACTCAGTGAAGCTGGGCAGAGGTGGCGCATGCCTTTAATCCCAGCACTTGGGAGGCAGAGGCAGACGGATTTCTGAGTTTGAGACCAGCCAGGTCTACAAAGTGATTTCCAGGACAGCCAGGGCTACACAGAGAAACCCTGTTCCAAAAAAAAAAAAAAAAACAAACCTCAGAAAACTGCAGGACCCAGAGGAGTATTCATTGACTGACAGCACGTAAAGTTTCTTACATTTCATTATGCTTAGATATATCAATGTGATCTTTTAAAAGGACCCAAAGAAAGAACTGTACATTTGTTAGAGATTATTCTCTCAAACAAAAAGATTTCTACACTGCAAAATACCCTAATGAACCATTTACATGGATGAATATCATGCACAAATTAACATTTAATAGACAACACACTTTTTATGAAAATCAGTGAATTTTGTGAAATGGTGTGTCAACCTTTCACCAAATGAGTTCAAAATTTAAAACAGGAGCCAAGAGTTTTACCATAAAAGCCTTAAGTGATGACTAGACTAGAATATTTTTTAAGGAATAATTTCTGAAAGATTGATACATGTGCTGTGGTTAATAGTTTTTCATTTAAATTAAAAATTTACAAAAACAAATGATTAAGACTGCACATTTTATTAAGTTTATGTTTATTTTATAGGTGTACACTGTATGTACATGAGAGACCAACAAATATTTATTTCATTTTCACAATTTGTAGAAAATTCTCCTTCATTCTCTTAAACACGGCTTCATTTTTTTAAAAAGTATTTTTGACAAACATGTATACACACACACACACACACACACACACACACACCATGTTACTTTTTATGTGGTAAACATTTTTTCTAGCACATTTTATCATTGAACATTAATATGAAATATATTAATTTATAATTATCCATGAGATACATTGTATTTTAATACATTAGATTACTTTAATACAGCTGTCTTCTCTGAAAGTCTTTTAAAAATTATGGGAAATTCTCAATTTTTCCTTTCCTTTATTGATATGCATATGTTAGCATGAATCTCTTTTAGGTGGCTTCATTGCTGAAAATGAGGTTATTTACTAACCCTGTTGGAGAACTGGTGAATGTGAACCATAGGGAAAATCAGTTTGCAGAGTATGACGTTTTCATCCTTTGGAATTTTCCACAAGGCCTGGGACTAAAAGTAAAAATAGGAAGCTATTTTCCTTGCTTCCCACAGAGCCAAAAAGCTTCATATATCTGAAGACCTGGAGTGGGCCACAGGAGGAACATCAGTGGGTATACCACAATTTTTACATTTTTTCAGGATGTCTAACTTTTAAAATATGAATCTTTGAAATAATAGATCTGTAGTTAAGACCAGTTGCTACTCTTGCAAATGACCATCCACAGTTAAAATCACCAAAATTTGAAAATTCACAATTTCTTGAAAATGTGGTCACAGGGATCAAATGCCTCTGGATTCCATGTTAAAATGCACCCACATGCCCATTAACCCAACACTACATGAATGTATTTTTCAAATTTAAAGATATATATATATGTGTATATATATATATATATATATATATATATATATATATATATCTTTATGCATGTGTATATAATAGAATTTTATTATATATACATGTGTATGTGTGTATATATAATAGAATTTTATTATATATACATATATAATATATTATATACACTACATATAATATAATATATACATAATATATTATATGTTATATTATATATGTATTATATTATATATAGAGAGAGAGAAAATAGAATTTTGTAACTATATAGACACCATGAAAATTTCTGATTCTATGTGAAAATATTTATAGCCTAATTAAGTATTCCATGTATTAATTAACAAAAATCTTTCTCGATATTCAAGGTTTACTTTTTAATTTATATATTTTTTGTTAATTATTTTGTTTACTTACATTTCAAATGTTATCCTGCTTCCCAGTTTCCCCTCTTCTGTGGAGTATTGCCTTATCTGGCATCAGTGGGAGAGGAGGACCTTGATCTTCCAGCTACTTGATGCCCCAGCATAGGAGAATGCTAACGCAGGAGTGGGAGGGTGAGTAGGGAAGCTCCCTCATAAAATCAGGGGAAAAGGGGGAAGGTATACAGGGTTCAAGGTTTTCTTTTAAACTTAGGAAAGCTTCATTAATTTCATGAGGGTCTTATATAACATATTTTGTTCATCTTCATCAAACAACTCTTTCCTGATTTTCCCTACCTCTTTTCTCCATACACCTCAGTATTCTATTTTATTTATGAATCATGAGAGAAAAACTGATGCCACATAAATATACCTTTGGGATTAATCAGTTTAGGAAGGAAAAATTTTTTATTGCTACAACTTAAATGTTACATATATAATATTATATAATGTAGTAAATGTTGTGTGACATTCAATGCACTGCAGGGTAATACAAAATAATGATGTACCTGAAATAGTTAATTAATACTAATTATCAGAGAAATACTTATACCATATCTTTTAATATCCCATATATCAATCTATGGATCATTATGCATATAATATATACATGAAACACACTCATACACACATCATATTATATTTATTCACTGCCTTGGGTTCCTTCCTCCATATGTAGTGTGACATGCACTGCTGGATTCAGGAAAATTTATCCAAAAGAAAGAGCACACTGCTGTTTGATTGTGTTCAGTGCCCATAAAATGAAGTTTCTAATAAAACAGGTACATGCTTGCAAGCAGAAGAAAAGTTGCTGAATTCAAATACCTTCTCTCTCCAAACTAGAAATATGATATGGCCTAAATGAAAACTGAAGACCTAAAATCTCCATGTTTCAGAACTTAATCAGTTAAATAGTCAACAATTTTTGGACCTAGCAAATTACTTGCAACAACATATTTCTCTCACAATATGATGGTTACTGATTTTATATTACATAGAAAATATTTAGAGGGACATACATGTGTAACAATTTTTTAAACAAAAAATTTATTCATAATCTTTGCATATGTTTATTTTTCCTTGATTCTTTATACAAAGAAACTCAAATATATCATCAGTCCATGATCTTTCTCTCTATCACACAGCTTAGTCCCTGACAAAGACCAGATGCTTAGGGTAACGGTTGTTTAATGAAATATATTTTAAGAGCTTAGATGGCTTAAAGTATTAAGAATTTCCTGTCAAAGAATTAGAAGAAGAGTGAAGATTTCAAGAATGCAACGAAAGATGGGATAGTGCTTATCATCAACCACAGCCTAGCTAAGGAAAGAGGGATGAATGTTAACATCCATAACATTCATGCCATATAGCTTGGAATATGTAGTTGGGAAAAAAGAGATCTTACCACAATGAGAGGGACATGTATATGTCTATGAGACATACAGCTTCAAGAATGAACGTATTCCTTTATGCAAACAGAATTTGCATGAGGAATTCTTTGTTCTAGTACCTATGTGTAGATACAGGCAAAGGACACAACTCTCAAAGAAAACGAAGTACATAATGTATTTCATCAACTGGCATCAATACCTATGTCTGCACACTAGTGAGCAGTGAATTTGTGATTTGATGAATTAAATAATCTGAGATTATGCATATTATTATTCATTATTGGGTGTCAGGTGCAGGGAAATGGGGGGAACATGTGTGCCTCTAGGGCTCTGGGGCTCTAGGCGGGAAGACTTGGAGGACTACCTCATACTCTCCATGCCACCTGGGTGGACATCTGACTGTGGGAAGCCAAGGTATCTTAGTCCACGGTGGGGGGTTGAGAGGGAGCATTCCAGGGTCTCTGGTCCTCACAGAGCCCAGAGATGACAGGTTCTTAGTCTCAGATATCCCAAAAGCCACTGTATGTCTCAGAAGAGCTGAGAACAAAGTGAGGGCCCTGGGGGCAGCTCAGTCAGCCCCAGGGTCAAAGGGAGAAGAGGGGAGGGGGAGAGAAGTTGCTGGGTAGTTCCCATGTGGGAAAAAATCCTTGGTCCAGTCTGGTGGTTGAAAAATGCTGGGAGGCCTTTCTGCAGGAGATTAGACTCTTTAGGGGAATGCCTATTCCATTATTCTAACACTACGGGTCTTGAGCAGAGATGGTCCATGGTTTTAAAGCTTTATTGTAGAAAACAGAGAGAGAGAAATAAAACACAGAGAAGTAGGGCAGCAATGGCCAAGTGGAGAGAGTAGAGAAGAAGAGGAAAGAAAGAGGGCAAAGGGAAGAGGCAAGAGAGGCAAGAGAGAGGAGGGGCCAAGCAGCCCCTTTTACAGTGAGCTGGGCTACCTTACTGTTGCAGGGTAACTGTGGGGAGGAAAATACATCGCTATCGTCAGGTAACTGTGAGGGTGGAGTCTAGTCAGAATACCAGGAGCTTGGGACACTGTCTATGTGACTGATAGTCACAGGATTATGGAGCTAGGGGCTCAATGGTGTCAGGATCTTGTGTCTCCAAATGTAGCTCATTCTTTTGTCTCTTGTAGAGTTTTCTACTAGTTCTCTGGAGTAAGCATTGCTCAATCAGAACATAGGCTGTCTTCATGGTCCAACAATTCATCATATTTTTCTTTCTTTTTTAGTTTAAAATTTTTTTTCTATTTCATTCCCTGTGATGGTGTTTTATTCCATCACAAAGCATAGGTTATTAGAGAACAATCTTAAATCAGTAGTCCCTACAGCAAAAAGTAAAAGAATAGATGCTCAATACAAAATTATTTTTTGCTATATCCTCTGAATAATACAAATACACAATTATTAACTACATAATTATGATATCTTATAAGGGTCTATTGTTCTCCAGTAGATATGGAACAGTGTGTGAGGTGTCCAGATGATAAATATGCCAACTTAGAGCAAACTCACTGCCTCCAAAGTGCTGTGTCAATTTTGTCTTATGAAGATCCACTAGGGATAGTTCTAGGCTGCATGGCACTGTCCTTGTCAGCCATCACAATTCTAATACTAGTCACTTTTGTGAAGTACAAGGATACTCCCACTGTGAAGGCCAATAACCACATTCTCAGCTACATCCTGCTCATCTCTCTCATATTGTGCTTTCTCTGTCCATTGCTCTTCATTGGACATCTGAACCAGGCTACCTGCATCCTGCAGCTGACATCTGGAATAGTTTTTCACTGTGGCTATGTCTACAGTGTTGGCCAAAACAATAACTGTGGTCATGGCTTTCAAGCTCACTACTCCAGGAGGAAAGATGAGAGAGATCATGATAACAGGGGCACTTAACTAGGTCATCCTCATTTGTACCCTAATCCAACTAGTTCTCTGTGGAGTTTGGTTGGTAACATCTCCTCCCTTTATTGACAGAGATATACAATCTGAACATAAGAAGATCTTCATTCTTTGCAACAAAGGCTCTGTCATTGTCTTCCACTTTGTCCTGGGATACTTGGGTTCCTTAGTTCTTGGAAGCTTCACTGTGGCTTTCCTGACAGATTCAAGGAAGCCAAGTTCCTAACTTTCAGTATGCTGGTGTTCTGTAGTGTGTGGATCACCTTCCTCCCTGTCTACCACAGTGCCAAGGAGAAGGTCATGGTGGTTGTGGAGGTCTTCTCCATCTTGGCTTCTAGTGCAGGGTAGCTCGGGTTTATCTTTGTCCCAAAGTGTTATAATATTTTAGTTAGACCAGATTCAAATTATATACAGAACTACAAAGGTAAATTGCTTTATTGAAACATTCAATAAATGCTTCAGGGTGGGGTGAGATTGAACAGAGGGGCGGTGTCACAGCAAAAAAGGGGCAGTATGGGGAGAGAATGACCAGAGGGCAGTGGCCACAGCTGCTAAGAATGGCAGAGTGAAAATGACAAGGGAGGCAGAGCCACAGCTGCTGTGGCATGGGGTAGGGGTGAGAGTGACCAGAGGGGTGGGGTCGCAGGAACTGAGGAAGCAGAATACAGAAAACATTCACAAAAAAATTTTTTTAGTATTTTACTTAGGTGTATGTTGGTGCAGTAGGTACACAAGTGCTTGTATGTGAATACAAGTGAATCTGCAAGTGAAAGGCATCCTGGGGTTAGGACACAGAATCAGAAGTGGAAAAAACTGACATGGATAGAGTAACAGAACTCAGATATTCAGCATGGGCAGAACATTCTCTACACAGCTGACACAATATTCCCAGACCCTTAAAAATCTTAATTAATTCTTGCTTTGCATGAATGCACTTTTATAGAGAAAAGGAAATAAAACTCTAGAAACACAATATCATTCTCTGTAAATATTCCACAATTCAGTGAAATTGCAACAATGTGTCTCTTTTTATCTTTCTCTTTATTTATTTAATTGTTTTTACATTCCAGATTTTATTCCACACCCCCCATCCACCCTCCAAATGTTCCACATCCCATACCTCCTCTGCTATATCCACTTCAGTAATGACTTGCTTGGCAGGCCTAAAAGCTTGGAATCAGTCAGGAGGCAAAGAGTTTCTAGGAAACTTAACCTCCTGGAACCTTGGCATTCCCATAGCTAGAATGCCCCAGATTTGTCCCTACAATACTGTGGAGGGTCTTGCATGCTTTCTTACACTATTTTACTGGATAAGCCTTAGAAGTCTCAGGGCAGGCTTAGCAAAAGTATACCTAGAATCTTCATTACAGTCAGGTATTGCAAACTACAATGCATATTAGAAGAAAGTTGGTAAATACAAATGGAGATTCTCTACAGATACTTAAAAGAACAGCCAAGTTACTCTCATATGCAAGAATTTACCCAGGCCTAGGAAACAGGGGGGGTTGTGGTATTGCATTATTCATGATAAGGTCTGCTAGAGCAGAACCCCCTGGTGCTAGCTTTCACAAGGTTCAAAGGAGTAGCATAAATTGTGACTAGGGTGTGAAATCCTTACCTGTCATTAGCTGACTCTAGGCAGGGCTGTTTTATCTTTACTGTAAACATTGCCTGGTTCCTGTCAGTCCTTTGTAGGCATTCCTTTGTCTTGTGTCAGATACTTTAATGTACCTTGCCTGCTGTGACACCTTACTCCTTTGTTTTCTGTATTATATAAGACTGGTGTTTGCTTTGTGAAAAATTACATCCAGATTCAGTACTCCCTTATGTCTATGTCCGTTTGTCATTTTTCACCAACTCCATGCCCACCTGTCTGGAACCTTGATTCCACACTGATTGAGAGAGGCTGACTGAGCCTGGTCTGTGGCACTCCTGCACACCTTGCTCTCTCCACAAAGACATCCTCATCCCCCACCTCCACCCCACCTGACCTCTAAACTCCCTGGGACCTCCAGTTTCTTGGGGGTTAGGTGTACCTTCTCAAATTGAGCACAGACCCAACTGTCCTCTGCTATATGTGTGTTGGGGGCTTCATACCAGCTGATGCATGCTGCCTGTTTGGTGGTCCAATGTTTGAAATATCTTGGGTGTCCAGATTTAATTAATCTGTTGGTCCTCCTACAGGGCTGCCCTCCTCCTCAGCTTCTTTCAGCCTTTCCCTAATTCAACCACAGGGGTCAGCAGCTTCTGTCCATTTGGTTGGGTGCAAATATCTGCTTCTGACTCTTTCAGCTGATTGTTGGGTCTTTAGGCACATTTCTTACACTTGTTACAGTGGGGATTACACCTAATGAATGGGATAATATTGCTGAACACATACATTCTGTGTTACCACTCTTGCTTGATTGTTGTTGGTTTTTCTTGACATGGTGATTAACTGTAGTGGCTATTCCTGGTTGTCAACTTGACTATATTTGAAATGAACTACAATCCAGAATTGGAAGGCTCACCAGTGGACCTAATCTGGAGACTGGGAGATAGAAGTTTCTGATCTGGATCTTGGTATGGAGATCTTGAGACACAGTGGTGATTGAATCCAGAAGATTAAGACAGGGAGATCTCCGAGTCCAAGGTCATCTGGGATTAAAGGTGTGGTGACACACACCTTTAATCTGGGCTACACCTTCTGCTGGGGACCATATAAGGACATTGGAAGAAGGGAGTCTGGCTCTCGCTCTTTCGCCTTCTTGCGGTGTGGGACTCAGCAACTGCTAGATCCTTGGACTTCCATTCACAGCTACTACTGAACCATTGTTGGGATTTGGACTGCAGACTGTAAGTCATCAATAAATTCCTTTACTATATAGAGACTATCTGCAAGTTCTGTGACTCTAGAGAACCNTGACTAATACAGAAGTTGGTACCAGGAGTGGTTCTAGAGGAACAGAAATATAAGGATGAATCTTTTAAAATACTGGAATTGGCTTGTTGATCCAACTTCAACCACTGAAACCTCTCAAGATCCTTCCTCAGGGGAACCTGGCCACCCCTTCATTCAAGGGGTTCTGGATCTGCAAACTGGCTCAAATCCTGCTTGTGGACGTTGTACATCGTGGTGCGCACTAGGCTCCGCACCACGATGTACAACGTCCACAAGCAGATTAACCAATATCATCTTCATTAAAGTGTGGGTCTCACAGAGATGGCAATTTGTGAATAAGAGAGTAGATGACTGATCCTAAATCCAATAGAATCAGGATGTAGGGTTTTCTAATTTAAAATGGGTTAGCTGGACGGGTGGTGAATCACTGGCATGGAAGCCAGTTCCATGGCATGGGAGTGTGTTCAGAGAGGAAATCTGGAAGGAGGATAACATTTGAACTGCTTGTGGACGTTGTACATCGTGGTGCGCACTAGGCTCCGCACCACGATGTACAACGTCCACAAGCAGATTAACCAATATCATCTTCATTAAAGTGTGGGTCTCACAGAGATGGCAATTTGTGAATAAGAGAGTAGATGACTGATCCTAAATCCAATAGAATCAGGATGTAGGGTTTTCTAATTTAAAATGGGTTAGCTGGACGGGTGGTGAATCACTGGCATGGAAGCCAGTTCCATGGCATGGGAGTGTGTTCAGAGAGGAAATCTGGAAGGAGGATAACATTTGAAATGAAAATAAACAAAATAACCAAGAAAATTTTAAGAAAATCTGGAACAGACCTTTCTACATTCAGCAATAGACATTGTTATGTATTAAAAAGTCTCAAGAGTTCAGTGTCCCTACTGTCAGATGAGGATGCAATGGAGTGTATATTATTTCTACTTTTGCAGTTTTCAAAGATTAATATTATAATATTACAACACTCATCTCTCACACTTATATTCCCTCTGCAGTATGAAACAAATAAATCCCTAATTTCTTAGCACATTTATTACTTTTACATGTACACACAGAAATACAAACACACACAAACAAACACACAAACATGAAACTCCCAAATTAATGAGCACTTATGTTATGTTTACATGCACACACACACACACACACACACACACACACACACGCATACACACGCACACTAACCCTCCAGATTACAGTCATATTGCTTTATATGTCAGTGTGTTTGAAGAGGTGAATTCATACTGTGAAATGTATTCCATGTCTTGCACCACTAAAATACAGTTTCCAACTCTCACAGGGACAACATTCATGAAAATTTGAGTAATATCTGAGGAGGCACTGAATGCACGTGAACTGTAACATTACAACACATTAAGCATGATATTAGCTCCTGTGAGTTTATCAATCTAGTACAGTTCATAATAGCTTTAATGTTTTAAAAATCTGTGATTTCTGAAAACATGAGTGACATCATCATCAAAATAGAGTGGGATACACAAAGAAATGATGTATTCATTTGATTCTCTGTAGAGATGATGAGCAATATGGAACTTAATCCTTGCTGTGCACCAATGCCTATCTACTTCATACTTGACTGACAGATGGGTATCTGTACATTTGTATGGTATACATATGCTTATACATGTTATACATGTTTTTATGTGTATATATAAATGTGTATGTGATATATATATATACATATATATACATATATATGTATATATGTATACACACACATACACACACACACACACATATATATATATATATATATATATATATATATATATATATATATATATATACATATGAAGGATTCTTCAACACACTTAAGTAGAATGGACTGTCAATAAAAATGCTGAACCTACACTAGCAGTACTTTCCTTTCTCCATCACATATGGATTAGTGTATGAAGTGACCAAGGTAGAAGTATGCCAACATAGTGCAGAAACATGCACTCACAAAACCATGGTCTTTCTCATTCATGAAAATACTATAAAGATGGCTTTGCCTTAATTATCCTGTGTTTATCTACATTCACAGTTGGGTCTCCAGGTCTTTTTGATCACCACAGCAAGGTAATGTTTAATTTTGTAGAGCTGTTTGTTAAACTACTTCATCCTCATGTAAATTAAGTTTTATTTTCTGTGCTTCTTACTCTTAATTGGCCATTCGAACTTAGGCTGCTAGACACTACAGTAAATCTCATTTGGATTCTTAGTTTCTCTTGTTGTTTAGATTGTGCTGGACAAAACGATTATTATGTGGATTTCAAAGTCATAGCCACTGAAAAAATAATGAAGTAAACACTGGTTTTTCTGGTATCCAACTCTATAAATCCCATTTGTTCCCACATCATAATAATTCTCTATGCAATCAGGCTGGGGAATTTAATTCTCTCTGTTGGTACTGATGTACACTTTGAACATGCCCATATCATAGTGTGCACTAAGTTTACTGCACTTTATCTGTCTTGGGATACCAGGTCTACCTTGCCTTAGTGATCTACACAGTGGCATTCTTGGCTAGGAATCTCCCTGGCATATTCAATTAGTCCTCTTTCTTGACTTTCATCATGCTAGTATTCTGCACTGGCCTGGTTATATTCCTTAATGTCCAACATAGCACACAGGGCAAGGATATAGAGGCTTCTGAGGTCTTCAACATATTGGCATTCCATGCACACATGAGAGGATACATCTTTATCCCCATGCACTTTGCAATTTTGTTAAGGTTGGAGAGAAATTCTCTTCAAGATTAAAGGAAAAATTTCTCTCTGAACATATATATTATAGATTGTAACTGAGAAATATAATGTTGTTTCTGAAGCACTTGATGGCATTCAGTTCAAATATACATACATTAGATAGTGTTACTTTAATGATTGTGTGTAATGAGAAAAAAAAATCAAACCAAAGCAAACCAAAAGAAACAATCTCTCCTATACATTGTCTCATCATCTTCTGATTCGCTGATTTTTTTGAGGCCATGCTCTTTGATATAACTGTATTTTGAAAGTGTTCTTTTCCTACTCTGATTCAGTATAACAGTTTACATAACCTCAGATACCTTATTTTGGAAACTGAGTAAATATGTAACTTTGATATTAGTTGATGGCTAAGTGAAAACAAATTGTGTGAGCGAGTGAATGAATGTTGCAGATGACCTGCCAATATATTCCCCTTTGCAGGAGGGAAGATAAGTGACACATTACTCATCCTAAGTGTTAGAGGAGTAGACCTTAAGAGAGAGAGAGAAATGTTTTATTTATCATATAGGGCACTGACAGAAATCTGTTAATTATATCATGTATTGCTTTTGCAGAAGACCTGCTTGCAGTAGGCAGCCTCTGGTTTCGGAATTCAAATACTTTTATTGTGAATACTAGCATGACTGCACATTGGAAGAACCAATGAGCAGCTGAAAGAAGCAGATGTAGATGTTTGCACCCAACAAATGGATGGAGGATGCTGACCCTTAGGTTGAATTAGGGAAAGACTGAAGGATGCTGAGGAAGAGGGTGACCCTGTAAGAGGACAAGCAGTCTCAATTAACCTGGACCCAGAATTCTCCCAAATGCTGGACCACCAAACAGGCACCATACACCAACTGATAGAAGGTCCCCAACACATATACTGAAGAAAAGTGCTGGGTCTCTGTTCAATTAGAGATGATGCACCTAATTCTCAAGAGACTAGAGGTCCCAGGGAGTTTAGAGGTCAGGTAGTTGGGGACATGCTTGTGGAGAGAGGGGATGGGCAGGAGTTATGGGATATGGAACAGTCAGAGGGTAGACAGGGGTGAGAATAAAATCTGGGGTGTAAATTTTTTAATTAATTAATTAATTTAAAAAAGAATGGTGCCAAGGAATCAGATCCCATATATTCCAATTATGGATTCAGAATCCACCTAAAGTTACATGTTCACATAACAGCACACTTAAAAAACACATGTACACATAACTGAAATTCCATGATTTTTTAAATTGATTTTACAAAGAAATACACTGGAACACAGGTTTGCTTTTGTCCCATTCATTTATATACATTTCCTCACCTACTATACCTGGAATATGGATTGTTCTCCATATAAAACTCCCAGATCCTCTTAACATAGCTTTCATCTGGATCCACTCCAATTATACCTTTCTTTAGAATGTAATCTGGATTCAATTGGATATGAATTAAATTTATATTTAAAATACACTTAGTTGGTGAAAAGTGGCTGTAAGGTAGACTATCAGGGGCATGTTGGTTCTCTTTTCCCTACTGATAAGGACTTTGAATGGTTAAGATAAAAAATTCAAGTAACAGCACATACTGGTGAGGACTTGGAGAAAAAAGAACAATCATCTATTGCTAGAGGGAATGCAAACTTACAACAACTCTGGAAATAAGTTTGGAACATCCTGAGAATATTGGAAGTAGTTCTATCAGAAGTCCCAGCTATACTACTCCTGGGCATATACCCAAAAGATGGCCCACCATACCACAAGAATATGTGCTCCACTGTGTTCATAGCAGCCTTATTTGTAATAGTCAGAGGCTGGAAACAACACCCCAGATATCCCTGGATATCTGGATAACTGAATAGAGAAAATTTGGTTTCATGACTATCAATCATGAGGTCCTGGTCTAAGTCCAGCTCCCAGAACTTGTGGTAGATGACATAAAAATGCTCGTCCATCAGCTGGTTGATGTCAGGCTCCACCTCCAGCAGTGACAAAGCCTGGGGGCCGGTGAGGACACGCCCATGTGGAGGACACACCCACAGTGAGAGACATCATCATTGCAAGCCATACCCATCACTAGCAAAATTCCCGCAGGGAGGAACACGCCCATCAAAAACCACACCCACAGGAAAGACATGCCCACCAATGCTGAGCATGCCCAAAGGGAGATTCCCACAGTGAGGGACACACACATAGGAAGGACATGCACATGGTGAGGACAAACCCCATGTAAGGGACACACCCTCCCCAGTGACCTGTACAGTGCTAATCACACCCTCTTAGGCATGCCCACAGTGTGGGACATGCCCACACTCAATGTTATCCATGCACCTCATTTCTGAACATGCCCCTGAGCTGACCACGCCCTCAGTGATGATATTTTCCCCCAAAGCACAAATAACACGTAGTGTGGGACATGCCCATCAGATACACTCCTCAGGGTTGATCACTGGCCACACTCCCAGACAGCAAACCTCTCCCTAGGTCCCACCTCTCTCAAAGGTGTACAAAATGAACCTGCTTCACTATAGTCAGGAAGTCCCCACAGGGCCTCCCCACCAGCAGGAAGTTGCTGCACCCAACTACTCCCAGGTGATCCTGTGGGACCATGGTTGGTTCACAGTGTAGAAGATCCTCTGGATGACCTGGAGGGTCTAGTCAGAGGTCATGAGTCAGCACAGAGGTCACAGGGTCATTGTGGAGTCATAGGGTGACAGGCATCAGAACAGGGAGGACAGGGGTTCAGGGATCAGCTGGGGTCAGAGAGCTCCTTAGCCAGAGCCTGTAGGGATTTAATGTGACAGCTGTGGGAGTGGCTATGGCTATGGGTGTGGCCGCGGGATGGGCGTGGCTGTCTCCAGTTTGTGTTTGTGTGCCTGTGTCCTTGGTCATGGACCTGGCAATTGCTCTTGTGGGTGTGGTTCTGGCTGAGGCAGTAACTGTGGGCATGCCCACCAGTGGGCTTGTCCTATCATTGTGATGATGTAACAAGGGTGGGACTCCAACGCCTCCTTCAGGAAGGACAGGCCAGCTCAGGAGAGCCTGCAGACTGCAGAAGCAATATAGCTTCTGGGACAGGAACCTTTTAGGGCCATCATCTTCAGCCAGGAAGCAGATCTGAGCTCCAGACCCCTGCGCTGCTACCCTGCTAGAGGAGAGGTGACCAACAAGGACAGCTCTAACCGCCGGAGCAGGTGAGAGAGCCATCTTGTATCCAGGATCCCTCATAGACCAGTCTACACAGGAAAGGCTGCAGATTGCAGAAGCAACATAGCTTCTGGGACAGGCCACTTTTCAGGCCTTCATCTCCAGCCAGGAAGCAGACCTGAGCTCCAGGAGTCTGCACTCCTTTCCTGACAGAGGAGAGGTGGCCTGCAGAGAGTACACTGAACACTGAGACTCAGGAGAGAGTTGGACTTCCAGGAGTGCTGACAGAGGCTAACAGAATCAAAGGAGGAACAAGCTCCAGCCAGAGACAGCTATACCAACTAACACCAGAAATTACCAGATGGCAAAAGGAAGGCATAAGAATCTTACTAACAGAAACCAAGAATGCTAACCATCATCAGAACCCAGCACTCCTACCTCAGCGAGTCCTGGATACCCCAACACACCAGAAAAGCAAGCTTAAGATTTAAAATCGTATGTCATGATGCTGATAGAGAATTTTAAGAAGGAAATTAATAACTCACTTAAATAAATACAGGAGAACACAGATAAACAGGTAGAGGGTCTTAAAGAGGAAGCACAAAAATCAAGTACAAGTACAAGCCCTTAAAGAAGAAACACAAAAAATACCTTAAAGAATTACTGGAATACAGGTGATGGAATTGAACAAAACCATCCAAGATCTAAAAAAAAGGAAGTAGAAACAATAAAGAAAACCCAAAGGGAGGCAACTCTGAAGATAGAAAACCTAGGAAAGAAATCAGGAACCATAGATGCAAGCATCAGCAATGGAATACAAGAGATGGCACAGAAAATCTCAGATACAGAAAATTCCATAGAGAACATGGACACAACAATAAAAGAAAACGAAAGATGCAAAATGATCTTAACTCAAAACGTCCAGGAAATCCAGGACAAAATGAGAAGACCAAACCTACATATAATAGGAGTAGATGAGAATGAAGATTTTCAACTTAAATGGCCAGCAAATATCTTCAACAAAATTATAGAAGAAAACATCCCTAACCTGAACAAAGAGATGCCCATGAACATAGAAGAAGCCTACAGAACTCCAAATAGACTGGACCAGAAAAGAAATTATTTCTGACACATAATAATCAGAACAAAAAATGCACTAAATAAAGATAGAATATTAAAAGCAATAAGGGAAAAAGGTCAAGTAAAATATAAAGGCAGGCCTATTAAAATTAAATCAGACTTCTCACCAGAGACTATGAAAGCCAGAAGATCCTGGACAGATGTTATACAGTCCCTAAGAGAACACAAATGCCAGCCCAGGCAACTATACGCAGCAAAACTCTCAATTACCATAGATGGAGAAACCAAAGTATTCCATGACAAAACCACATTGACACAATATCCTTCTACAAACCAAGCCCTTCAAAGGAAAGTAAAGGGAAAACACCAACAAAAGGATGGAACCTACACCCTAGAAAGAACAAGAAAGTAATACTTCAACAAACCTAAAAGAAGACAGCCACAAGAACAGAATCTCAAATATAACAATAAAAATAAGAGGAAGCAATAATTACTTTTCTTTAATATCTCTTAATATCAATTGACTCAATTCCCCAATAAAAAGATATAGACTAAAAGACTGGCTACACAAAAAAGGACCCAACATTTTGCTGCTCACAGAAAACCCACCTCAGGGACAAAGACAAACATTACCTCAGAGTGAAAGGCTGGAGAACAATTTTCCAAGAAAATGGTCTGCAGAACCAAACTGGAATAGCCATTCTAATATGGAATTAAATTGACTTCCAACCCAAACTTATTTAAAAAGACAAGGAGGGACATTTCATACTCATCAAAGTTAAAATCTACCAAGATGAACTCTCAATCCTGAATATCTATGCTCCAAATGAAAGGGCAGCCACATTCATCAAAGAGACTTTAGTAAAGCTCAAAGCATACATTGCATCTAACACAGTAATAGTGGGAGACTTACTTCAACACCCCACTCTCATCAATGGACAGACCATGGAAACAGAAACTAAACAGACACACATTGAAACTTACAGAAGTTATGAAACAAATGGATTTAACAGATATCTACAGAACATTTTATCCTAAAACAAAAGGATGTACCTTCTTCTCAGCACCTCATGATACCTTCTCCAAAATTGACCATATAATTGGTCACAAAGCAGACCTCAACAGATTAAAAAAAATAAAATTATCCCATGCGTCCTATTGGATCACCACATACTAAGGCTGATCTTCAATAAAATCATAAATAGAAAGTCAATATTCATGTGGAAGCTGAAGAACACTCTACTTAATGATACCTTGCTCAAGGAAGAAATTAAGAAAGAAATTGAAGACTTTTTGGATTTTAATGAAAATAAATGAAGCCACAACATACCCAAACTTATGGGACTCAATGAAAGCAGTCCTAAGAGGAAAACTCATAGTTCTGAGTGCCTCCAAAAGGAAACTAGAGAGAGCATACTCTAGCAGCTTGACAGCACAACTGGGAGCTCTAGAATGAAAGGAAGTAACTTCACCCAAGAGGAATAGACAGCAGAAAATAATGAAACTTAGGGTGGAAATCAACCAAGTGCAAACAAAAAGAACTATTTAAAGAATCAACCAGACCAGAAGCTAGTTTTTGAGAAAATCAAAAAGATAGATAAACCCTTAGTCAGACTAACTGGAGGACACAGGGATGGTATCCTCATTAACAAAATCAGAAATGAAAAAGGAGACTTAACAACAGAACCCGAGTAAATCCAAAACATCATCAGAGCCTACTACAAAAGGCTATACTCAATGAAACTGGAAAACCTGGNTGAAATGGACAATTTCCTAGATAGATACCAGGTACCAAAGTTAAATCAGGATCAGATTAAAGATCTAAACAGTCCCAATTCCCATAAAGAAACAGAAGCAGTCATTAATAGTCTCCCATCCAAACAAAACAAAACAAAACAAAGCCCAGGACCACATGGGTTTAGTGCAGAATTCTATCAGACTTTCAAAGAAGACCTAATTCCAAATCTCCTCAAACTATTCCACAGAATAGAAATAGAAGGTACTCTACCCAATTCATTCTATGAAGNCACAATTACTCTGATAACTAAACCACACAAAGATCCAAAAGAGAAAGAGAACATCAGACAAAATTCCCTTATGAATTTCAATGCAAAAATACTCAATAAAATACTTGCAAAGGGAATCCAAGAACACATCAAAAAGATCATCCATCATAACCAAGAAGGTTTCATCCCAGGGATGCAGGGAGGGTTTAATATATGGAAATCCATCAATGTAATCCACTATATAAACAAAGTCAAAGACAAAAATCACATTATTATCTCGTTAGATGCTGAGAATGCATTTGAAAAAACTCCAACACACATTGATGATAAAAGTCATGGAAAGATCAGGAAGTCAAGGCCCATACCTAAACATAATAAAAGCAATATACAACAAACTAATAGCCACCATCAAACTAAATGGAGAGAAGCTGGAAACAATCACACTAAAATCAGGGACTACAATAGTCTTCCCACGTTCTCCCTACCTATTCAATATAGTACTTGAAGTCCAAGCCAGAGCAATTCGACAACAAAANGAGATCAAGGGGATACAAATTGGAAAGAAAGAAGTCAAAATATCACTATTTGCAGATGATATGATAGTATATATAAATGACCCTAAAAATTCCACCAGAGACCTCCTAAACCTGAAGAATAGTTTCAGTGCAGTAGCTGGATATAAAATTATCTCAAAAAAATCAGTGGCCTTTCTCTACACAAAGAATAAACAGGATTAGAAAGAAATTATGGAAACAACACCTTTCACAATAGTCACAAATAATATAAAATATCTTAGTGTGACCCTTACTAACGAAGTGAAAGATCTGTATGATAAGAACTTCAAGTTTCACAATAGTCACAAATAATGTAAAATATCTTAGTGTGACCCTTACTAAGGAAGTGAAAGATCTGTATGATAAGAACTTCAAGTTTCTGAAGAAAGAAATTGAAGAAGATCTCAGAAGATGGAAAGATCTCCCATGCAAATGGATTGGCAGGATTAAGATAGTCAAAATGGCTATCCCGCTGAAAGCAATCTACTGATTCAATGCAATCACCATCAAAATATCAAGTAAATTCTTCACTGAGTTTGAAAGGGCAATTTACAAATTCATCTGGAATAACAAAAAACCTAGGATAGCAAAAACTACTCTCAACAATAAAAGAACCTCTGGTGGTTCTGTTGAATACTACTGTATTCAACAGAACTCTAAATCACCATAGATGTACAAAACAATACTAATACAAACAATATTTATCTACAAATGCCACCTTACAGAAAATACTAGAATGAAAACTCCAAGCAAAAGAAGATAACCATATCTAAGAAACTCAGGAAACAAGTAATTCCATATAAGCAAAACATGAGAAATACACAAGAACACACACACCACCACAACCACCACCACAACCATGAAAATAACAGGAAATAACAACTAATGTTCATTAATATATCTCAACATCAGTGGACTCAATTCCATAATAAAAAGAGACAGGCTAAAAGCATGGATGTATCATTGTGATTCATACAAGAAGCACACCACATTAATAAAGAAAGACATTACCTTAGTGTAAAGGAGTGTACAAAGTTGTACAAACAAAGGGACACAAACACGGGGTACCCACATTTGTAAAAGAAACGTTGCTAAAGTTTAAATCACATACCAAATACAAATTAATAGTAGGAGATTTCAAAGCCCCACTCTCACCAATAGAGAGGTCATCCAAACAAAACTCAACAGATCAATACAAAACTAACAAGACAAGTTATTCCATGGTTCTCTAGGGGGATCACGAACCTAAAGTGAAGTGAAAGTAAGAGAAAGAAAAGGGGAGCATGCATCTGCTTTTGTCATAGTCCATTCAATGAGGAAAAAGTCTCAAGTTTTATAGCATACAGTGAGGGGTTAGGGAGTGATCAAAAGAGGCAGAGTGAAGGACAAATGGGGGAAGCTAATTGCAAGTTTGAAACTTTCAGTGATTTATCTCAGGGCCTTGGCGTCACTGCTCCAGAATGCCCAGGTGGCTTATCTCGAAGACAGCTCCGGAATGCTGGAAACACCTTTAACAGTCCTTGATGTTTGTTTAGG
>NW_018393950.1:9071-15365 GCF_900095145.1 Mus pahari | reverse complement strand
ACAAAGAACTATATGGCTCTCAGCTGCAAGCTGTAAAAATGCCTGGGTTTTCTCAACCTGGTCTCCAACAAAATAGACATAATAGACATCTATAGAGTATTTCCCCAAAACACATAATAATATACCTTCTTTTTACAATTCATATGTCCTTCTCTGAAATTGACCATACAGTTGGTCACAAAGCAAGCCACAACAGAAGGAAGAAATTGAAATAACGCCATGTATCTCATCAGGACATCATGGATTAACACTGGACCCCAGCAACAAAAGAAACATCAGAAAGCCTACACACTCATGAAAATTGAACCACACTATGCTCAATGATCTCTGGATCAGGGAAGAAATACAGAAAGATATTAAAGAGTTTCTTGAATTCAATGAAAATGAACACACAACATACCCAAATTTATGGGACACAATAAAAGTAGTGCTAAGAGGAATGTTCATAGCACTAAGTGCCTCTATAAAGAAATTAGAAAGCACTGTCCAACTTGGGCATGAACTTGGCAGAGTGTCCCACAGTCCCAAGAGGAATCTCCAATCCCCAGGCACCATAGCATACTCCAGTCTTAGGATCACTGGTGAGTGAAACACAACATCTGCTCCAACATGGCCAGGATGGCCTATGGCCATCAGGAGCAGAGACACAAGAACCCTGCCAGATCAGTGGCTTGGGTTCCATTCAGTTTGTACTGGATTACCTTGGTTTCAAACTCAATGGACATCCCCATTGTCCCCAGAGGAGATACTACTTCCAGGTACTCTAGCACACCCAGGATGTTAAGACCAAGAATCTCAGGATCTCAGGAGCTTGGTCACACCAGGATCTCAGGGTCTCAGAGGAAGCTTGACTGCCAAGAATTCTGACACACCTAGAATCTCAGGATCACAGGATCCCGGAATCACAGGATCACAGAGAAAGCTGGACTCTGAGGAGTTCTGACTCAACCTGAATTACAGGTAGGACAGGCTCCAATCAGATACATCACAGGGAAGGGGGCATTTGAGATAATCAAATGGCAGGAGGCAAACATATGAAAAGAAGCAACAGAAATCAAAGTTACTTGGAATCATCAGAACTCAAGTCTCCCACCACAGCAAGTCCTGGATACACCATCACACCAGAAAATCCAGAAATTGATCTAAAGTCTCTTCTGAAGATGATGATGGAGGACTATAAGGACATAAATAACTCCCTTAAAGAAATACAGGAGAACACAGGTAAACAGGTAGAAGCCCTTAAATGAGGAAACACAAAAAATCCCTATAAGAATTAGAGGAAATCACATCTAAACAAGTGAAAGAATTGAACAAAACCATCCAGGATCTAAAAATGGAAGTAGAAACAATAAAGAAATAACAAAGGGTGACAACACTATAGATGGAAAACCTAGGAAAGCAGTCAGGAGTCAGAGATGCAAGCATCACCAACAGAATACAAGACATAGAAGAGAGAATCTCAGGTGCAGAAGATAACATAGAAAGCACTGACACAACAATCAAAGAAAATGCAAAATGCAAAAAGGTCCTAACCCCAAACATCCAGGAAAACCAGGACACAAAGAGAAGATCAAACCTAAGGATAATGAGTATAGACGAGAAGGAAGATTTCCAACTTAAAGGGCCAGTAAATATCTTCAACAAAATTAGAGAATAAAAACTTCACCAAACTAAACAAAGAGATGCTCATGAATATATGAGAATCCTAACAAGACTCCAAATAGTTTGGACCAGAAAAGAAATTCCTCCCATCACATAATAATCAAAACACCAAATGCACAAAACAAAGAAAGAATATTAAAAGCAGTAAGGGAAAAAGGTCAAGTAACATATAAAGGAAGACCTAACAGCATTACACCTAACTTCTCCCCAGAGACTATGAAAGCCAGGAGATCCTGGGCAGATATCATACAGACCCTAGGAGAACATAATTGCCAGCCCAGGCTACTATACCCAGCAAAACTCTCAATTACCATACATGGAGAAACCAAAGTATTCCATGACAAAACCAAATTTACACAATATCTTTCTACAAATCTAGCCCTTCAAAGAATAATAAAGGGAAAACTCCAACACAATGAGGGAAACTAATCTCTAGAAAAAGCAAGAAAGTAATCTTTCAACAAACCTAAAAGAATTTAGCCACATGAACAGAATACCAAATCTAACAGCAAAAATATAAGGAAACAACAATGACTTTTCCTTAATATGCCTTAATATCAATGGACTCAGTTCCCCAATTAAAAGACCTAGACTCACAGACTGGTTATGTAAACAAGACCCAATATTTTGTTGCATACAGGAAACTCACCTCAGTGACACTGACAGACACTACCTCAGATTAAAAGGCTAGAAAACTCAATTCTTCATAGATTCCGAAAGAGCAATGTCCAAATTCATCTGGACTAACAGAAAAAAAAACTAGGATAACAAAAACTATCCTCAACAATAAAAGAACTTCTGGGGGAATAACCATCCCTGATCTCAAATTGTACTACAGAGCAATTGTGCTAAAAAAAAAAAAAAAAAAAAAGCAACTGCATGGCATTGGTACAGTGACAGATAGGGAAATCGATAATCGATGGAATAGATATAAAGACCTAAGGAATGAACCTATACACCTATGGTCACTTGATCTTTAACAAAGTAGCTGAAAGCATCCAGTGGAAAAAGACAGCATTTTCAACAAATGGTGCTGGCTCAACTGGCGGTTGGCATGTAGAAGAAAGCAAATCCACCCATTCTTTTTTTCTTTCAAAAACAATTTTTTTAGATATTTTTTTCATACACATTTCAAATGAAATACCAAATGACCCCTATAAACTCCCCCACACTGCTCCCCAACCCACCCACTCCTGCTTCCTGNATAATAAAGGGAAAACTCCAACACAATGAGGGAAACTAATCTCTAGAAAAAGCAAGAAAGTAATCTTTCAACAAACCTAAAAGAATTTAGCCACATGAACAGAATACCAAATCTAACAGCAAAAATATAAGGAAACAACAATGACTTTTCCTTAATATGCCTTAATATCAATGGACTCAGTTCCCCAATTAAAAGACCTAGACTCACAGACTGGTTATGTAAACAAGACCCAATATTTTGTTGCATACAGGAAACTCACCTCAGTGACACTGACAGACACTACCTCAGATTAAAAGGCTAGAAAACTCAATTCTTCATAGATTCCGAAAGAGCAATGTCCAAATTCATCTGGACTAACAGAAAAAAAAACTAGGATAACAAAAACTATCCTCAACAATAAAAGAACTTCTGGGGGAATAACCATCCCTGATCTCAAATTGTACTACAGAGCAATTGTGCTAAAAAAAAAAAAAAAAAAAAAGCAACTGCATGGCATTGGTACAGTGACAGATAGGGAAATCGATAATCGATGGAATAGATATAAAGACCTAAGGAATGAACCTATACACCTATGGTCACTTGATCTTTAACAAAGTAGCTGAAAGCATCCAGTGGAAAAAGACAGCATTTTCAACAAATGGTGCTGGCTCAACTGGCGGTTGGCATGTAGAAGAAAGCAAATCCACCCATTCTTTTTTTCTTTCAAAAACAATTTTTTTAGATATTTTTTTCATACACATTTCAAATGAAATACCAAATGACCCCTATAAACTCCCCCACACTGCTCCCCAACCCACCCACTCCTGCTTCCTGGCCCTGGCATTCCCCTGTACTGGGGCATATAATCTTTGCAAGACCAAGGGCCTCTCCTCCCAATGATGTCTGACTAGGCCATCTTCTGTTACATATGCAGCCAGAGACACTAGCTGTAGGGGTACTGGATAGGTCATGTTGTTGTTCCTCCTGTAGGGTTGCAGACCCCTTCAGCTCTTGGGTACTTTCCCTAACTCCTTCATTGGGAACCCTGTGTTACATCCAATAGATGACTGTGAGCATCCACTTTTGTATTTTCCAGGCACTAGCAGAGCCTCACAAGAGACAGCTATATTAGGGTTCTGTCAGCAAAATCATGCTGGCATATGCAATAGTGTCTGGGTTTGGTGACAGTTTACAGGATGAGTCCCTGGATGGAGCAGTCTCTGGAAGGTCTGTCCTTCCATATCAGCTTCAAACTTTGTCTCTGTAACTTTCTTGCGTATTTTGTTTCACATTCTAAGGAGGAATGAAGTGTCCACACTTTGGTTCTCCTTCTTGAGTTTCAAGTGTCTTGCACATTATATCTTGGGTATTCTAATTTTCTGGGCTAATACACACTTATCAGTGTGTGCATACTATATGAGTTCTTTTGTAATTGGGTTACCTCACTCAGGATGATATCCTATAAATCCATCTATTTGCCTAAGAGTTTCATAAATACATTATTTTTAATGCCTGATTTGTAATCCCATGTGTAAATGTATCACATTTTCTATATCCATTCCTCTGTTGAGGGACATCTAGGTTCTTTCCAGTTTATGGTTATTATAAATACGGCTGCTATAAACATAGTTGAGCATGTGTCTTTATTACCAGTTGGAACATCTTCTGGGTATATGCCCAGGAGAGGTATTACTGAATCTTCCAGTAGTACTATGTCCAATTTTCTGAAGAACCGCCAGACTGATTTCCAGAGTGGTTGTACAAGCTTGCAATCCTACCAGCAATGGAGGAGAGTTCCTCTTTCACCACATCCTTGACAGCATTTGGTGTAACCTGAAAGTTTTATCTTAGCCATTCTGAGTGGTGTGAGGTGGAATCTTACTGTTGTTTGGATTTGCATTTCCCTGGTTGTTAAGGATGTTGAATATTTTTCAGGTGCTTATCAGCGATTTGGTATTCTTCAGTTAATAATTCTTTAGCTCTGTACCCCATTTTTAATGGGGTTATTTGATTTTCTGGAGTCCAGTTTCTTGAGTTGTTTGTTTTTGTTGTATATTAGCCCCCTATCTGATTTAGGATAGGTAAAGATCCTTTCCCAGTCTGTTGGTGGCCTTTTTGTCTTATTGGCAGTGTCTTTTGCTTACAGAAGCTTTGCAATTTTATGAGGTCCCATTTCTCAATTCTCTATTTTACAGCACAAGCCATTGCTGTTCTGTTTAGGAATTTTTCCCCTGTGTCCATATCTTCAAGGTTTTTCCCCACTTTCTCCTGTATAAGTTTTAGTGTCTCTGATTTTATGTGGAGTTCCCTGAGCCACTTAGATTTGACCTTTGTACAAGGAGATGAGAATGGATCAATTCTGATTCCTCTACATGATAACTGCCAGTTGAGCCAGCACCATTTGTTGAAAATGTTGTCTTTCTTTCCACTGGATGGTTTTAGCTCCCTTGTCAAAGATCAGAGGACCATAGGTGTGTGGGCTCATTTCTGGGTCTTCAATTCTATTCCATTGATCTACCTGTCTGTCACTGTACCAGTATCATGCAGGTTTTTTATCACAATTGCTCTGTAGTACAGCTTGAGGTCAGGCATGGTGATTCCTCCAGAGATTCTTTTATTGTTGAGAATGGTTTTTGCTATCATAGGTGTTTTGTTATGCCAGATGAATTTGCAAATTGCCCTTTTTAACTCTGTGAAGAATTGAGTTGGGATTTTGATGGGGATTGCATTGAATCTGTAGATTGCTTTCAGCAAAATGGCCATTTTTACTNTATTAATCCTGCCAATCTATGACCATGGGAGATCTTTCCATCTTCTGAGATGTTCTTTGATTTATTTTTTTATTCATAGACTTGAAGTTCTTATCATACAGATCTTTCATTTCTTTAGTCATAGTCACAACCAGGTATTTCATATTTTTGTGACTATTGTGAAGGGTGTTGTTAACCTAGTTTCTTTCTCAGCCTGTTTATCTTTTGTGTAGAGAAAGGCCATTAATTTGTTTGAGATAATTTTATATCTAGCTACTTCAATGAAGCTCTTTATCCTGTTTAGGGGTTCCCTAATGGAATTTTTAGGATCACTTATATNTACTATCATATTATCTGCAAATATTGATATTTTGACTTCTTCCTTTATAATTTGTATCCCCTTGATCTTCATTTCTTGTCTAATTGCTCTGGCTATGACTTCAAATACTATATTGAATAGGCAGGGAGAAAGTGGGCAACCTTGTCTAGTCCCTGATTTTAGTAGGATTGCTTCAAATTTCTCTCCATTTAGTTTGATGATGGCTACCAGTTTGCTGTACATTGCTTTTATTGTGTTTAGGTAGGGGCCTTGAATTCCTGATCTTTCCAAGACTTTTATCATGAACGGGTGTTGGATTTTTTTCTCAGCATCTAATGAGATGATCATGTGGTTTTTGTCTTTGAGTTTGTTTATATAGT
>NW_018393950.1:3716-7866 GCF_900095145.1 Mus pahari | reverse complement strand
TTGTTCAGCTTCCATGTGAATGTTGGCTTTCTATTATTTATGTTGTTATTGAAGATCAGTCTTAGTCCATGGTGATCTGATAGGATGCATGGGATAATTTCAATATTTTTTATCTCCTTAGGCTTGTTTTGTTGATCAATTATATGGTCAATTTTGGAGAAGGAACCATTAGGTGCTGAGAGTAAAGTATATCCTTATGTTTTAGGATAAAATATTCTATAGATATCTGTTAAATCCATTTGTCTCAGAACTTCTGTTAGTTTCAGTGTGTCTCTGTTTAGTTTCTGTTTCTAGGATCTGTCCATTGATGAGAGTGGGGTGTTAAAGTCTCCCAATATTATTGTGCGGGGTGCAATGTGTGTTTTGAGATTTATTAAACTTTCCTTAATGAATATGGATTCCCTTGTATTTGGAGCGAAGATATTCAGAATTGAGAGTTCATCTTGGAAGATCTTATCTTTGATGAGTATGAAATGCCTCTCCTTGTCTTTTTTTGATAACTTTGGGTTGGAAGTCAATTTTATTCAATATTAGAATGGCTGCTCCAGCTTGTTTCTTCAGACCATTTGCTTGGAAATTTGTTTTCCAGACCTTTACTCTGAGGTAGTGTCTGTCTTTGTCAATGAGGTGGGTTTTCTCTATGCAGCAAAATGTTGGGTCCTGTTTATGTAGCCAGTCTGTTAGCCTGTCTTTTTATTGGGGAATTGGGTCCAATGATATTAAGAGATTTGTAAGGAAAAGTAGTTGTTGCTTCCTGTTATTTTTGTTGTTAGAGTTGGGATTCTGTTCTTGTGGCTCTCTTCTTTTAGGTTTGTTGAAGGATTACTTTCTTGCTTTTTCTAGAGCATAATTTCCCTCCCTGTGTTGTAGTTTTCCCATTATTACCTTTGTCTTGTGAAGGTACTATGCCCCAGTGTAGGGGAATGTCAAAGCCAGGAAGTAGGAGTGGGTGGGTTGATGAGCAGGAAAGGGTGGGTATGGGGAGGGTGCAGGTGATAGGGAGAGGGGACTTTTGGAGGGGAAACCAGGAATGGGGATAACATTTGAAATGTAAATAACAAAAATATCTAATAAAAAAGAGAAAAAGGAGAAGAAAAACAGCAATAACAACAACAAGAAATGTCTGTTTACAAACCTCCAGTTCTTTATGTTTTAGGGGCCTTAGATCAGATGAAGTTGGGCGGATTAGTTGCAGGGGAATTTATGTCTTCCTGTGCTATCAGGCTGCTAAGTGAAGCTTGGCTTGCTGTAGAGGGTGGGGTATTAAGAGATCAGATGTATGGGGCAAAAGAAGGGACCAGTATGGGTCTGGAGTCTGATGAATGTGCAGAAGTTTATGACTACTTTTTTGTTTCTCTTTCCATTTGTTTGGTGTTGGTCTGTTTAGTTCCATTCCATCACCTTTTAAATTCTATTTTCTTGTATTTCTTCAAGTGATTTATTTGTTTCCTTTCTAAGGGTTTCTACCTATTCACCTGTGGTTTTCTGTATTTCTTTAAATGTGTTATTTTATCCTCATTATAGGCATTACTATCTTCATGAGATGCCATTTTAGGTTAGAATCTTGCTCTTCAGATGTATTTGGGAATCCAGAGTAGAAAAAACTGGATTCTGATAATGCCAAATTACACTGACCTCTGTTTGTTATATCCTTGAGTTTTTCTTTCCCCATCTGGTCATTTCTGTTGTTAACTTGCCTGGGTGTCTCCACTTGATCAAGAATCTTTGGACACAGGTATCATTGTGTGACCTGGATTCCAGTGGGCCTGCTGGGAGTCAGGCAGTGCTGTCTTTGGTTATGGCAGGACTTTGGTGTCCTTGCTTAGTGCAACCATCATGGATCCCTGTGTCTCTGGTTAAGGCCGAACCCTAGGAGCCAGGTTCATTTTGTGGCCTGTGGCAAGCATATTTTTCTCTAACTTCTTAATGAGGTGTGAACAAACATCAACCAAATAAATGTTTCCTAAAATGGCACTGATTGCCAGGCACTGATTATCAGGCAAGAGATCAGTATTTTAACTCAGTGAATTCTGCCCAGGTACTAATATTGGACAGGATGGGTGTTGAATCTTTATAATTCCAGGAATTTTTGGGTTTAGCATAATGACCTGTTCTCCAGATGGCAGGAATCACAGGAAATTTGAGGAGAATTTGTGAACATGACTAGCATACAATAGTATTTGAACAACAGAGAAAAAGCTCAACTCCTGGATCAGTGTTTCATGTGAGACTGCTCTTCCCTACACTAGACAACAGGAAACATAATGATCCATGATTAAACTCAAAATCTGAATGTATTCTAGGAAATTCAGTCTTGTCAGCAATATTCAATAATCTAATAGGAATAATACATCATATTTATAGTATAATCATACAATCCTTAACAGGAGTTCTGAAAGGTGAGTAGCATTAATTGTATATAATTCCAAACATCCTAATAATCATATTCCTCATGTGGATGTTTCATTCTCTCTTCTACATCCTTTAGGTTTTTATTTGGACCATTTAATCCTAATCTAAGTGAACATGACTCATTTCCCTATATCCATCAGGTAGCCACCAAGGACACACATTTATCCCATGGCATGGTCTCATTGATACTTCATTTTAGATGGCCTTGGATAGGACTGATCATCTTAGATAATGAGCAGGGTACTCAGTATCTCTCAGATTTGAGAGAAGAAAGGCAAAAGAAAGGGATTTGTTTAGATTTTGTTAATATGATCCCAGAAACCATTCAGATATACATGACAAGGGCTAAGATATATGATAAACAAATTATGACATCTTCAGCAAAGGTTGTTATCATTTATGGTGAAATGAACTCTACTCTAGAAATCAGCTTTAGAAGATGGGAAGATTTGTGTGCTTGGCAAATTTGGACCAAAACCTCACAATAGGGATCTTATCACAAATAAAAAAGATTTCAGCCTTGATCTCTTCCATGGGTCTGTCGCTTTTGCATACTACAAAGCTGAGATTCCTAAATTTAGGAATTTTATGAAAACAATGAATACTGACAAATACCCAGTATACATTTATGAGTCAATACTGGGATGGAATTTTTTTAATTGTTCAATCTCTAAGAACAGCAGTAAGTGGATCATTTTATAATTAACAACACAGTGGAATACATAGCACTGCACAAATATGATATTTCTCTGTGATAACTCCAGCTGTGTCAAGTTGACACAAAACTAGCTAGTAAAATTGACCCATTGTCAACTTTACACACAAACACATCACTAGTAAGTTTCAACCCTTACTTCTTATTCATCCCCAAGATCCAAATAATTTTAAAAGTTCCACATTCTTTACATATTAAAAGTTCAATCCTTTTAAAATATCCAGTATCTTTTAAAGTATGAAGTACTTTAAAATTCAAAGTCTCTTAACTGTGGGCTTCACTAAAATACTTTATTCAATAGGGAAAAATATCACAGCACAGTCACAATCAAAAGCAAAAATCAATCTCCAACCATCTAGTGTCTGGGATCCAACTCAAAATCTTCTGGGCTCCTCCAAGGGCTTGGGTCAATTCTCCAGCCATGCCCTGTGTAGCACACAACTTGTCTTCTTGGCTCCAGCTCCAGTTGCCTGTACTTCATTGCTGCTGTTGTTCTTGGTGGTCATCTCATGATACTGGCANCTCCAAAACACTGCTGTCTTCCACTGTAACTAGGCTTCAACACTACCCTCTCATAGGCTCTCTTCATGGTGCCAAGCTTCAACTCCTTTGCATGACCCCTTCAGTCCTTGCCATCAATTGCAACTGAGGCTGCACCGTCCTTCCATGGCCTCTCACAGTGCTTCCATGGCCTCAGCTGTTCTGCATGACCCCGTCATACCTTCAAAACCAGTACCACCTGAGTAACTCTTACACATTACCAAGTCCAGTTACAGCACAAGGTACAACCATGGCTATTTCTGGAACACAGCCTCTGTACTCTCACAAAACACTTCCCAGAAGATGTCACCTCAATGACGCTGGTCTCTACTTAATCACCACTAATTTGTTAGCTCCAGCTAACCTGAATCAATAGTCCCAGTAATGTAAAGGTTTTGCTTTAGTAGTTCTGGTATCTTGTTAATCACAGCTGACTCTTCAGCCCCAGATAACCAGAACCACAGAACCTTCACAAAGTAACAA
>NW_018393950.1:0-3304 GCF_900095145.1 Mus pahari | reverse complement strand
CACTAATTGAGAAAATGCCTTACAGCTGGATCTCATGGAGGCATTTCCCCAACTGAAGCTCCTTTCTCTGTGATAACTCCAGCTGTGTCAAGTTGACATAAAACTAGCCAGTACATCTGGTAATCATTTTTATAGCACATTTTAACATCAAATACTAATATGAAGTATACAAATTTTCAATTATCAATGAGCTATAATGTATTTTACTACACAGGATTATTTCAATACAGTTGTCTGTTTTTGAAAATCATTAAGAAATTGGGGAAATTCTTAATTTGGCATTCCCTTTTTGATATGCATATATATGCATTCACCTTTCTTAGTTGGCTTCCTTGCTGAAAACCAGGGTATTTACTAATCCTATTGGAGAATTGGTGAGCATGAATCATAGGGAAAACAAGTGTGCAGAGTATGACATTTTCCTCATTTGGAATTTTCCACAAGGCCTTGGATTAAAAGTCAAAATAGGAAGCTATTTTCGTTGTTTCCCACAGAGCCAACAACTTCATATATCTGATAATTTGGAATGGGCTATGGGAGGAACATCAGTGGGTATTCCACATTTTTTCAGGATATGTAGGTTTTAAAATATGAGACTCTGTGGTTAAGACCAGTTGCTATTCTTGCAATAGATCATCATTAGTTAAAATCATCAATATTTGATAACTCTCAACTTAATGTAAATCTGGTCATAAATGGATCAAAGTCCTCTGGATTCCATGTTCAATAGCACCCACATACCTAATCACCCACAGTACAGGAACATATTTAATACATTTGTAGTATAACGTGTATGTACACATAATTAATTAAAAATTTGTAACTATATATAATCCATGGCATTTTCTGATTCTGTNTGAACATATTTATAGCCTAATTAAGTATAGCATATACTCATTGACATAAATGTTTTCCCAAATTTAAGGGTTTTTTTTCTTTTTAATTTATATATTCTGCATTGCTTTTTATTTATTTATTTACATTTCAAATGTTGTCCCCCTTCCTGTTTTCCACTCCTATGTTGAGGATTGCCTTATCTGGCATCAGTGGGAAGGGAGTCTCTTAATCTTGTGAAGGTCTGATGCCCGAGCACAGGGGAATTCTAGGTGAGTAAGGCAGGAGTGGTTGGGTGGGGGAGCTCCCTTATAGATGCAGGTGAAAGAGGGGAAGGGATAGTGAGTTCAAGGTTTTCTTTTACATTTAGGAAAACTTCTTTAATTTTATGAGAGTCTTATATGACATATTTTATTCATATTCATCAAACAAGTCTTTCTTGATTTACCCTATCTTCTCTCTCCATATACCTCGGTATCCTTTTTTTTAAATTGACAAATCATGAGAGAGAACCTGATGCTACATAAACATTCCTTTTGGATTAATCAGTTTAGGAAGGAAAAATTTTAAATTGCTACAACCTGAATGATACATATATATTACATGATGCAGTAAATATTGTGTGACATTCAGTGCATTGCATAATACAAAATAATAATGTGCCTGAAATTGTTATATCAGAGTAATATATGATATGCTTATATATATATATATATATATATATATATATATATATATATGTTAATGTCCCATATATCAATCAATCTAAGTGTCATTATGCATATTCTATACACATGAACTCTATATACACACACACACACGATATAATATTTATGTATTGTCTCAGGTTCCCTCCTCCATGTGTAGTGTGACATGTACTGCTGAATTCAGGAAATTTCATCCAAAAGAAAGAGTAGACTGCTGGTTTGATGTGGTCAGTGCCCAGAAAATGAAGTTTCCAATGAAACAGGTACATACTTGCATGCAGAAGAAAAATTGCTGAATTTCAATATCTTCTCTTTCTAAACTAGAAATATGATATGGCCTAGGTACAAACTGAAGATGTAAAATCTCTGTGTTTCAGAACTTAATAATGTCATCTTCTGCTGGACCCAGCAAATAACTTGCAATATCTTCTTCTAACAAGGCATTTTCTCACAATATGATGGTTACTGATTTTATATTATATAAAAGAGCATTTAATTTGGCATTCATATTTAACAATTTTCTAAGCAAAAATTTTAGGCTGGACAGAACTGGTTTGGCAAGTTGGTGTAAATTACTGGATTGCTTGCTGTCTCCGGAATATCTCAAGGGCCTTTCAGCAGGTAGCAGTGTCTTGGAGAAGAGTAGTGGCAGGTGACAGAACAATAGAGCACTCTAGGCTGGAAGGCTCCACCTCAGGTGGTCTCATTTCAGTGGCAGCAATGTCAAAGCCAGCCAACTCAAGACTGGGGGAGGCTACAATTCCTTCCTAAATATATAATAAACATTAGCTGGACTGGGGCATAAAATTTATTTATGCTCCTCATCCTGCCTGTGTACTATGGTGGTTGGTGGACATGCCTGGCTTGGGAACTCAGATTTTCCATGAACTATTCTTATCCATTAAGGAGAATATATGTAGCTTGTTTGTGTTTATTTTGCACAAACATGACTCTGCAGTGTATTATTAATAAACCACGGTCTCTTGGCATATACCTCTGTCTTATGTTGATATAGTTCAGAAATCTGGTTGCCCATCATTGGCTAACCGGCCCTCGTAGCATACCTTATTACCAAATCAGACCAAAGCTGCAATATATACTCAATATGTTTCTTCATATCGATGAATTTCTGCCACCTGCACTTGCTGGAGGCAAGGGTGCAAGCTTGGGGAAGACAGGCTGTAGGGCAGTGACTGACCTGCTTGAAATACAAAGCAGAGAGTTGAAAAGCAACAGGATAAAAGCTTCTTTGGGGAATTGGGTACTCTAGTCAGTTGCAAATTAGCAACAATCAAGCTCAAACTCTGGCCTCCTGGTGTAGGAGACTTGGCTTTGAGAATCAACAGAAAGGCTGTTTCTCATGTAAATAGACTAAGCTCCAAGTTAACTCTGCTAGCTAATAAAGATTTTTAGCTATCTTCATAATAGGAATCTCTAATATTGGAATTATTGCCAGACAAGTCCAAGACTGAGTTAGAATAACTGGTCACATTAAAGGAAAGAGAAGAATCACTATAACTCCTCCTTATGACTAATTTTTCTAACTCAATTTCCACGGTCTCTATTGTTCTCTGTTGTAGTGCTCTGCCTGCAGAGCCACCGTGGATCCGAACCGGAGCGCGGGAAATCCTGAAAGGAGGAACAGGGCTGCAAAGGAAAAATTGGGCTCTGTCTAAGACATTCTGATCAAAGCCCATATTTTATTGTTGGAACTGGCTTAAATACAAAGAAGAGTTCCCAGCATGCCCCAGAGTCCCCTGAAG